>NC_087206.1:52094539-52097039 GCF_015104395.2 Macrobrachium nipponense | reverse complement strand
GATTATTTGATGCCTTGATAAATGTGTTGTCAATAGATCTGGTTTAGATGATATCTTTGGGGTTCCTCGTAAAGACTTACTCTTCAACCACAACCATACTTGGTAGATGCTACTCGATGTATATGGCAATAGTATAGGAGCTGCATAGGTGGTGACTGTTGCACGGAGGTGTATACAGTAGTTCTCCTCACAAAATGTTTCTTTGATGTCTTGGGAGGATTTTTAGCTTTGGTACGCGATTCTGATATGGGGAGATTTTTTCTAAGATGCCCGCCAAGATGGCTGCCGGACCGAAATCGGCTTTGTCAGAAAATTTGTCTCTATCTCTCAAACGATTGCTTCTAGATAAAAAAAAACAGGAGTTCAAAATTGTTCAAAAAGCAATTTTACAGTCTATTGTGACATTTATAGTTTCATCTATTCATAATCATTTTTGTAATACGGCATAGTTTATGCCAAAATCTTTTTTTTTTGTAGTAAATATTTGTCTGTACCTCAAAAATGAGTTCTTCTAGAATAAGATTACATGAATTCAAAATTGTTTAAAATTCATGTCTAAGCTTGATAAACGTAGACAGTCCTGTATGAGAAAAAATTCTTTATTTCAGAATATCTTTGGTTAAACAGAAAAAATAAAAACGATAATGATCTCAATTTAACGTAAAGCATTTTGATAAGAAAACAGAAATAAATTAACAAAGAAATAAGAGACTTTCTTATATTATCATAAACAAATGGAGATGCCATACTATCTAAGAACCTTAAACAGCCTTGAAAAGATAAAACAGCCTAGAAAAAATTTATGGAATGTTGGTATTATAAGATTACATTACATGTAATCCTCTGTACTGACGTTTGCTGTATAGGTAAAGTACATATGATGAGCACTAAGGTTCACAAGACAGCTCTATATAGTATATTTTATATATATCCTAATTACACAAATACGAGAGACAGCAAATATCTCATTCTACCACACTGAGTTTTTTACACATCACAGCCATTCCTCCATTTACTTCAATTTTCACAAAAGCAAAATCTGGGACATGCTAATGAATTTTTCAACATCTGCATATATTTATTCTTGAACAAGTTTTGCATTACAAGGGAAAGGAAAAACCTCAGGTAGCTGTTAAAGAATGATTTGATGAGTCCAACCAGCCTCTTTTCTACATATCCAAAATTAGTTGGGTTTGGAAAGCATTCTCTGTCATCTAATATACTGTACCATCTATTGGCTTGAAGATTTTTTCATGTGATTTTATTTAAAGGTGCAGAGGTCATCCATCTTCTTGAATTCTCTTGCCAAGACTCTTGTTAAGTGGTCTTCAGCATTTTGTATTATCATATCTGATAATTCCGCTCTTCCGAAGTCTTTGATAAGGTAAGCATAGTATTTAGCCATCGCAAGAGCTGGATGCTTCGTTCCGACTTTACTCATAACGAGTGTCAAAACCACTTAGTGAATGAATGGTACGTAATGTTTCAAGAATATGCTCTTCTAATATTTCACTGGAATATATCTTGTTGATTGTCCTTTTTCAGAAAGGGCCCAAAGTTTTTTTTAAGCCATTTCCTTTGAAAACTCAGTGATAATAGTGAACAGCACACGCAAAGACATCTGTGTTCGGTAATGCTATTAGCAGATTTTTTACTCGGGTAACTATAACTGCATGTTTGATACGAATGAACTGTCTTTTATCTGCTTCCTCGACGGCAGAACTTAACTGAAGCACTTTAGTTATTCGATCATTCCGTAATTTAATTGCTTTTTCGTCAACAATATCTCTCAAAGATAGTTATAGTATGCAATCTGTATTTAAACAGTATGGTGTCGGCTTTGAAGCATTTCTGAAGCTGATTTCTACTACGGATTAATGCCCTATAAGCGTCCATGGCTTTAGTCATATCAATAGGATGTTTTCATACGCCTGAGCCTTTCTTCAGCTTTGATTAATACTGTTCTCATAACACATGTCAAATACTTTGTCTATTCTGCCTACATTCCTTGGCAATGATAGAATTCTATTTAAGTTAATATCTGCAAATTCGCCAAAGTTTTTCACAGATTTTCAAGTAACTGCAGCAACCGTACGGTCATGGAGCATAAAGTCAAAGATTACGCAATTGGTGGATGGAGGACTCTGGATGGGTTGATCTTGCGCAGCTGTCAATTAATTTTCCAGCTCATGGAACCAGTTCAGATTTGTTGGTTTTCAGTATTGTGCCATATTTTGTTAAAAAGAAAGCTGTACTTGTTAGCTCTTATGATAAGAATGTATCATCAATAGAATAATTACGATCTCTAGGTATTTCAATGATCCTTCAGCATTAGATGTTTCTTTTCGTACATCACTGCTTTTTACCTTAGTTTTAGATTTAAAGCCCCTTTTTCCAGTTAACGTATGAAGGGGTTGCTTTGATTTCTGTATAAAAATTTGGTCACGGAATTCACTGTATTGTTTTCGTCCCTTAGTGATGCATTCCAGTTCAAAATTTG
>NC_087206.1:52052039-52089539 GCF_015104395.2 Macrobrachium nipponense | reverse complement strand
ATAACTAAAAACAAAAAAACAAAAAACGTTTCTTAAAGGCCGATAGTGGAATTTTAAAACCTTCCTTAAACATGAGGGTAGTGGCATATTTAAATTAAATCCTTATTCTTAATAAGTTAATAAATAGATTCAAAGATTTTCTCCCTAAAATGAAAATAAACTGTATAGATAATCAATTACGCTCTTTATATGTGAAGGTAATGAATGTTTAATTCGTAAAAGAAACCAAACATAAAAACTTGCGGAAGTGAGGAAATTACTACGGCATTTGTCACCTCTACAAAGGCAAAGGATCTAGTTCCTGGTTACTCGAAACTACAATAACTGAGTCCCTAGAGAAAATATAAGCAATATCTGAAGAAAGGGCCTCAAGCTTCAGGAATCTCTCCGTCAACGTTACGATGTGCTGTTCTTTGCTAGGATTTCACAGGTAAAGTTCTCTCTCTCTCTCTCTCTCTCTCTCTCTCTCTCTCTCTCTCTCTCTGGCTATGATTTTGAATGACCGCTGTGGTGGTGCTTTGCAAACAAAGATATTTTCAATATCATTATTAGTTCCAACCTACTGACAAGACTTTTTTTTTTTTTTTTTTTTTTTTTTTTTTTTTTTTTTTTTTTTTTTTTCATTTTTTTGTACGGCAAGTATTTTGTGAACGGTTTTAGTCGTGAAATGCGTGATTGCTCGGTCCTCTCACTAGGTTACTCATACCATGTTAAATATTCGTGTTACTATATATTCACCATTATTTTTCTGTAAGAAGCAAGTATCATTTGTGAATCTGGCTCTATTAGTGCGAATACCTTGCCACATAGATTTGCTCAAGCGCGATGTATGTTGAAGCCTCTCACTAGGTTACTCATACCATGTTAAATATTCATTGAGACTGTAATTAGAAATGATTAGGAATACCTTTGTACACGTATACGCAATTAGATTATATATATATATATATATATATATATATATATATATATATAATATAGTATTTGTAATTACTTATAAGTACCGTCTTCCGCACATCATATACTATATGCATATATATATATATATATATATATATATATATATATATATATATATGTATATATATATATATATATATATAATATATATATATATATATATATATATATATATATATATATATATATATATATATATTATATATATATTGAAAAATCACAGTAGATACGTGTGACCTCATAATAAAAGCGAATACCACAGGCAATTAACGGCAGGCGGAAGGTCAGTGCCAAGCATTTTCTCCTGTTTATTCAGGCATTGTCGGGGCACAAATGAAAGACAGTTGAAACGAAGGTTGCAAGGTAAACAAAACTGTGAAGAATACCAGATGATTAATTGTCAAAAGTGTAAAAATTAAAGATATAATCCAGGATCACGCAGTCGCAAAATAAAATCATACATTTAACCATTAGAGATATGGAAACGTAGTCATACAAAATCCAAAAATATGTAGAAAACTGATATTGATTATTAATATAATATAATATATATATATATATATATATATATGTATATAAAATGAGATAAGCCAATGACTAAAAGGAATTGATGAAATATGACTAGCGTTGAAGAAGTAAATGATGACCTTGTAAAATTCCATGATGGAGTTTGAAGGGATCTTTCCTAGATAGTGACCCCAAGTAGTCCAATCTTAGGTAATGACCGCCAAGAAATATCATCCCTAGATTACGACCCCTGAGCCTTGTTGGGGGTCACTGTCTAGGAAAGATCCGTCATAAGGACAATGGGGAGGTTCTGTGGGTATAGGATAGGAAGGAAAAAACCTGTAAGTGTTGGGAGAAGACAATGAAAGGTTTACGAAGGAAAGAAGGAGATTATTTGAGGTAAAAAATTGCATGACTTGAAATGGGCATGTATGGCTTTGCAAACGGATAGAGACAAAAGTGAAAAAAAACTGGGCAAAAGATGAATAAGTGTGGAGAATTTGTGCACAAACTTTTAGGAGAATTCGTTTTTTTGCACAGAATAAGTATATTAAGACAAAAAGTTTAATTCATAAATAGATCTCATGGTAAAAGATGCACGATTAATGTTACTTGAAACGAATGGAGTCCATTTTCAGTTTAGTAGGTTTTTTTTTAATATTAACCGAATGCAGATGACAGAAGAGAAGCAGAGCTGAATGATATAAAAAATTGATTAATGTAAGTTTAATTTTGTTTGTGGCAGTGACTGCTGAGGACTTAACGAGGCTAAGTAAGTAATTGAGCAAATGCAAGAACACTAGGAATTGAGATTACAAGTGAGAGGGTATACAATACGGCGATGATAGTACGATGGAGTTTAGTGTGTAAGAATGACAGAAAGGTTCCACCACAGGAATTTATAAGATAAAGAATTTGTATTTGTAGGTGTATGATAGGATTTTGAATGAGAAAGTAAAAACAAGTGAGAGAATGATAAATAGGGTTAGACTATGAAGTAGTGTGTAGATCAGATGTTATGCAAACACTGTGTGAAAAGTTTGAAAGCACAGGGAAAAAGCTGTATGGATGTAAGAAATGTTTAGGGTAGAACTAATAATAACAAGGAAATGTGGAGGGTGTTGAGGATATAGCTACATATAGTCTAGAAAGCAAATTCTTGAAAATGGTTTCAAGTTCTCATGATGGATTGAAGCTTTTACTGGAATATCGAGGCCAGAGTGACAGGTTCAGTGTCAAATTCGGTCTGAGTCTAATGTGCATCATGCCAATGCTGTGTAATATCTATGTCACTGTTTAGGTGTATGGAGCAGCTACTTTTGTGTAAGTTCTCTTTGAAGGGGCCATCCAAACTTCACAAGTTCATGTATGAATTTGTCGACTTTTATCGTTTTTTTAATTTTTCTTTTTTGAAAAGTCACCTTTGCTGATTGAAATAGCTTAAAGGGTAAGCACGAAGGTTTTGTGAATCACAATTTTAAATATGATGAATAATTTTGAATATGATAAATGGCAGTACACGGGAGGAAATGGACTACACTGAAAAATTGGATTTTAATTAATATTATATCTTTGAATTTGAATAAAGAAAGGCAAAAAATGTGTCTGGCAACGTTTTCTGGGGGAAATTCACCCCTCCATACACCCAGGAGCCGATGCCTTCTCTTGTGGTTTTAGATTCAGTTGAAGTACTTCAACATACTATTTCTTGATAGATGCACTAAATTGACACATTAAGAGTAATTTTCAGTAGGTCTGATGGTTTAAATACAACAGCCGGCCCCCTACTGAACAGCATTTTTGCTCACAACTGATAAAATTTATACTATATAAATGTCGACTAGAGAACATTTTCAATATCCCACACAATTTTGGGGTGCATTCGTCGCTGAGAGAGAGAGAGAGAGAGAGAGAGAGAGATAGGATGGTGGGAGGGGGCCACTGGTAAGGTTTCTTTTCCCTATAATAACAACTGCGTATATCTCTTGTCTTTCTCAAAAAATTCTTTAGCAAGTTAAGAAAGTAATAAATAACTTTAAATTATAATGAACTTTAAACTGATATTCATGTAACTGACTAGTTTCTAATTTTATGTGTGTGCATAAATTTATGTTTACTGTATTCCTTTCCTAACAGTTTTTTAATAAATAATATGATATTAAGAAGAGGTCTTGCATTAAAGTTTTCAGTAAAAGATTGAGAATAATAAATAGGTGAGTTCTTTCATAATTGCTGAATTGTCAAATTAAACAGATAATATCTTTTTGATTTGATAATGGTATGGAACCATGATGTTATCATGGTTTCATAACAATTGTACGATGAACTTATCTTGACAAAGAGGAAGCATAAATTATAACTTTTGGAAAGGTAACAGATCTGATTAGGCATGGAATACGTAAATCTGACTCAGGGCTGTGGCTTGCAGCATATTAATACAATTTGACTATAAAACATCCATTTCTTTTATGATACAGTTTCTTAGATATTGGTTTACTGTCAAACTGCCCCCTTTGGTGTACACTTGGTTCTTTGTGTGTTTTAGCCATGTGGCTCTGTTCACCAATATTTCAAGGAAAACTAACGATTGTAGCTATAGTATATCTTGTGAAATTGAAAATCTTTCACTAGACATGTTTTTGGAGGCATTGGATTACCGTTTAAGTTTTCCATGTTTTATGGGGTTCTTTTTGCACTAGCTGGAGAATTAGTATTGTTGCTTTATTAGGTAAATGTGGTTTTGTCTATTTTTGTAATCGCATATTATCTTAGATTTTGAAAATCTGTTGGGAAAACTTCTGAGTGCTGTTTTGCAAAGAATCATCTGTTCCCTACTTTATTGTTCGTCTCTTACAATGGATATAATTTCCAGTGTCATACATAAATCCTTAGATTCTGGTCAAGATGTTTATTACAATTGACTGTGCACTTAGTGAGGCTTTTGCATTTCAAGCTTAGACAGATGGAACTTAGTAGGGCAGTACTGAGTATTATTGTTATAGTAATTTATTTAGCAGTATTTGTTGTTTTATGCTATTTCAGCCACAGGAATATAATCTATAGTGTCTATCAATGCTGCGTTCTTGGTCCATTACTTTTTAAATTAGGCCAATAGCCTTTACATGACGAGTGATTCACCTTTGAACACAAGCTTGCTGCCTGAGTAAAGGCATTATGTCAATCAATCTCTTAACCGAGGTTTGGTAAATGTAATGCATGGTGCATATGGTGAAATTAAGATCTAATAAAACTCGAAGGGCATTGGATACCCAACCTAGGTCTTTTCATTGACAGTATATCTGTAATTGCACGCAACCCATTTAAAGTTCTATGACTTACAGTGTAGTATCATTGGTGCGCCTCACTTGGTGCACTGTAGGCATTATTAAAGGGTGTTTGCAGTGTCCCTTGGTCCTTGGCAGAATCCACTTTTTAGCGTTTTATTTTACCTCCGTATTTGCTTCCTTTTTTCAGCTTTGCTGTCCAACACCTCTAACTGTTACTCCTTAGTGTAATGATGGGGCTCTCTCCTGGTTCTCCTCGTCGCAAATTTTTTAATAACTTTATCGGTGTGTCTAGCGACTCCAACTCCCTCTTCTCGCTGTCCTGGCGGTAGATGGCTGGAAGTGCCCTGGTGCTTGAATTATCAGTGCAGATTTTCTATATCATATATAATCAAATCATTGAAAAAAAATCTAGGTGTCATTCTTGATTACAAGAAAACATTTCCAGTTTACATTTTTTTCAGTTGCACAGAAATTTGGCATTGGGAGTTGCTAAAAAGTTTTGTGGGGACGTGTTTATCCGAAGGGATTATTATTATTATTATTATTATTATTATTATTATTATTATTATTATTATTATTATTATTATTATTATTATTATTATTATTATTAGATTTGCAGTTAATTCTTGCCTTTCTTATGCATGGTTCTCTGCTGCAAAAGCTTGTATAAGTTTTTAATTCAGTGATCAACAGTTAGAATGATTTTCTGTTTATGTTGTTGATTTGATTTATGAAATTTATTTAAACCAAGGACTGGGCCACTTTCGGCCATCCAGCCTTCATACAGTGAAAAGATGATGTTAGAGTGATTGCACACCATGATAGAGATATTCAGAAAATATATGAAGTGAAGTGCAGGGTTAATTCAAAGGTGGAACTGGGAGAAAACCCCTCCGGTTGCAATAAGGAGTAATAGTCAGAGGTGTTGGACAGTAAGACTGATAAAAGGAAGTGGGAATGGAAGTCAAAGGTTAAAAAGGTGGTAGAGCTAAGGGCCGAAGGGACACTGCAAACATCCCTCAGTAATGTTTACGGTGCATCACGAGGTGCACTGGCAACAATACTTTCCTAAAGGGCTAATTATACATTTGAATTGCTGGAATTTCGGGAGTTCAAGCACGTTGCTAATGCTTTTATTGTTGAGCAGAATTACCCGTCTCACTTCATAGTTTATTTTACTGACCTCATTTATTTGGCCACGTTATTAATTGTATTTGGTTTTTCCATTTTCATTGTATACTTAATCTTTTCCTTCTCAGTTTCTTTTAATGTACAGGGGATCTTGGGCTTGGAGCATTGTGTTTTTCCATCCGTGATTGCAACTCATCTTGCAATACGAATAAAAAGAGAAGAAAATAAGAAAAAAGAAAAAATGAGAAATCCTTTAACAGGCAGCAAAATATTAATAATGAATCTGCAGAGCCATCTATTCTTGGTTGGTAGCACTATCGGATCCAGAAAAATTCCATGGGGCACCAATTTTTTATATACAGACATACACACACACACACACTCATAGATATATATATATATATATATATATATATATATATATATATATATATATATATATATATATATATTCATTGTAGCACAAAAGATAAAGAGGATTGTGTAATGAACCTCTCAAACACTCAAACAAAGAACTGAATCGAAATCTAAAACTCGCTTTAGGCTATGGATTATCATACTCAATTATGGATAACATCTCACGTACAAACATCATCTCAGGAATAACTTAACTCGAAAAGAAAAACACAATAGTATCATCTTCAGTGAATTGACTTAAAGGCCTTTTTTTCTAATTACTTCAAATACCAAACAAAACAATGAATTTTCCAAAAAGGCTTATATAACAAAGAAAGATAAAAGTGTACACATTAAAGCTGATAAATCCAATATATAGTTTTGTAATAATGGATCGAAAGAATTATATTACAAAAAATGGTAAATTCATTATCTGACTAGCACTCACAAAAAAATGAAGAACGACCCCTTAGCTGATGTCATAAAAAGTTTCAATGCAAAAATTAAATTTATACTAATAGATTTCGGGTCTTAAAAGAATATGTGAGGACGATTGGCCCAGCCCTACCTTACATATATGGACTAATCAAAACCCCTAAGAGGGATTTTCCTATATGTCCCATTATCAGTTCTATTAGTTATAATTTGTCTAAATACTTAGTTAAATTACTATCACCCATCTTGGGTACTATTTCAAACTCTCATTTACAAAATTCTGTTGATTTCTGTTCTAGATTGTCCCGTAATTAATTATTATGAAATACAGATAAACTAGCTAGATGTGATGTGACATCTTTCTTCACTAAAGTATTTACTGATGACTTACTTCTATATCTATCACAACATTTAGATTTGTATAATTTAGAATGACTCACCAATGTCATAATTAAATAGATAACCCTTTGTATGGAAAATTGTGAATTCACCTTCAATGGTAACTTCTATGAACAAATATTTGGCGTGGCTATGGGAAACCACATTTCACCCCTTTTTTCTAAATCTACATGGAATTTTTTGAGACTAGGCTTATTCCAAGGAATCTATTCTCCAAGGTTTTATGGTAAGATATGTAGATGATTGTTTTTGCATTGTAAAATACAATGTAAATATACCTGATTTCCTAATTATAATTAATAATCTTGTACCTTCCATAAAATTCCCTTTCCAAAAAATTCACAATAGAATACTAAGAAAATAGTTGTATCCCATGTGTAGATGTCTTAGTTTTCATAAATAATGCTAATTTTTGTTTTAAAGTATACAGGAAACTAACAAATAATTTGTCAGGTATTAATTTTTATTCAAACCATGCTAAACTAATTAAGACAACATTTACTAGTATGTTATCCTTCATATTTTCTGGATTTGTGTAAGAATAATGCAAAGAAGATGTATTACAATCCAACCAGAGTTAACACAGAACTTAAGAATATTCTCTGTTTACTTTTCACCCCAATTTCATATCTGCAACACCGATTCTAAAAAATATTGATATTAATTTAGTATTTAAAGGTAAGAATACTTTAAGAATTGAATAGTCCGTCCAATTCCAACAATATTGTATATAGTATCTCTTGTAAAGATTATAATAAGATTTATTTTGGCAGAAAATACTGAATCCATTATATTATTAACATTATTGTTATAAATATTATGTTTTCAAGATTTTATTACTATTTCTATAATAGATATCTGTCATTATTACTATCTAAATCTTCAATATTATTATTTTGTCATTAATTTTCATGGGGGGGGGGGGTGGGGGGGGGGGGACATGCCCAGGTGGCCCCCTTCACCTGGATTCGACAGTGGTTAGTAGGCAGCAATATTCATAGTTTGATGGAGTAAATTAGATTAAATGTATTGAATTTGCATAAAATATCATAAGAAAATGACTGTAAATCAATTGAATATGAAAATCGAAGGTTAAGTCTCAAACAGTCTTAGGCTACCCTCTATTCTGAATAGTGCCACTGTAGCCAAAGCTAACGACCTTGTCTTTAGAAAATAACTGCTGATGGGATTCTGTCCCAGTTGTCAGCTTATCAGCAAATGAACTTGCATATTGTGTGTAATAATGCTTGTACCTTTCTTTTTTATGAAACGACAGTCATTTGCTTGCAAAAACGCAAAATAGAATAAAAAAAACATAATGGAAAGTGTTCAGACAATGGGTAGATATTTTTTTAAGATTCAACAATCCTAAACCTTCAAGCTATGTTGTGCAGCTTGTGCTCACCTTCAAATATGAAAATAATGAAATAAGGTGAGTCAGCATTAGGCATTAGCTAAAACGTTAGCTCTAAAGAAAATCCTAATTTAAATTGGTGGATTGTTGACAGATCCAAAGCACAAAAATTTCTTAAATATTGGCTGCCTCATGCATCCACACAAAAGATTCATCGTCAGTGCATAAAGCTTCCTATATGCAGTGCACCATTCACAGTATAACTTCCATACACTTCCTGGGTCACTCCATCTTTACAGCACTTTAAGTCATCTGAACTAACAAGTGGCCTAGTGGAAAAATCCAATTATCAGTTCATCTGGTTCTGTAATATATGTATAATTTAGCCAAGTATATACTTAATGAATATTTTGAACCCATTGGCCGTTATCATTTCTTGGTACTGATATAAGGAATAATCTTGGCTTGATAAATATATTTAAAATAAACTATGTACAGATTAAAGGTGAATCCTGGCTTGTGAGTTTTCGTGTGGTGTCATTATTCTCAAAGGTACTTATTGACGATCTGCTTGAGTTTCTATAGGATGCATAAGAGAGCAGACAATGGGATATAACATTTTCCAGGAACATTCAAGGGGAACAAACTAAACTATGTATAAAAGAATGTAAATTTTAATAGTAGGAATGTTACTCTCAAAACTTCTTCGGCAACTTGAAGACGTCAACACCAACAATTAAATTCACTATGGAAATGGAAAAGGATGGTTGCCTACCCTTTTTGGACAGCCTTATACACAAAACTAGTAAGGGGTTTATATACAGTGTTTACAGAAAGCATACCAATATTTCTGCCTATGTATGTTCGTTTTTATTCTGGTTAAGCAATGAAGGTGGCAAATCGATGTTCATCTATTTCCTTATTAAAGAGCATATCATATAATGTAGCCCTAAATACGTTGATGACGAAATAGATTAGAAATTCAGGCAAGAAATTTAAATATCCTGACTGTGTATTAGACAATGCATTAGAAGTGGCAAAAATTACTGTGTTGAAACAAGAAAGAAATTTGCAACGCAACCTACTTGTACTCAATATAACATAAGACTGAAAGATATTGCCCGACTACTTAAGGAAATTCGAGTTAATTTATCATTTAAGACCAATAAAACAATGAAACATGAATTATAAAGAACTCTCCAAAAATACTAAAGGGCGTGTATATTAAATTCCATGTAAGTTGTGTGATAGCTATTATATTGGTCAAATTGGAAAAACTTTGGAAAAGAGAACAGAACAGCATAAAAATGTGTAATATATGCACAGGTGGACAGTGTAAATTTGGTAAGTGTTAGTAAAATCAATCATACAGTTAACATGACAGGGCAAAAAGATAGGTTTTTCTAATAATGCACTAGAAAGAAATAAAGTTGAGTCTAGGTTTATAAAAGAAAGCTTTTGTAATAGCATGATAATCAGTGAAGGCACGTATAAACTTGATCCATTCATTTCTACAGAAATTTGTAAAATTTGTAAATTTTAATAAAGGTAGGAAAGAGGTTTGAGATAAGAATAATCAAATTTGTAAGTAAAGTTCCTGACCCAGGCACAAACGACCATGTGTTTCCACCTCCTGGCACCTGTCAGGTGTGGAGTTTTCGTTTTCAGTTGACGGTCAGTAAATTTGTTTGTAATATTGCCTTATCATATGTAGTGAATTTCAACCATAGGCATCAGTCCTTCGTCAGTGTCTTAGAAATAAAGCCGAAATCTATCAGGACCTAACCCAGTCTTTTATTTTTTTCCTGGTGGTAATCAGCTATGACCGAATTGACAGCATTTCATTCGAATTATCCCTTCTGAGTGAATATTAGAGAAATAACACACAATCACGTGTGGAATAGTAATAAATTTCTGACTCACACCAGGTTCAAACTCAGGTTGCCAGCAGCCTTGCCTTTCAGTTGAAAGACCTGGGTTCTATTCTGATGTGAGACAGAAATTAATTTCTGTTCCACAAGTGATTCTGTGTTGATTACACACACACACACACACATTTTTATTTATTTATTATGCAGAGAGAGAGAGAGAGAGAGAGAGAAATGTCATTACATTATGAGGAAGAAATAATAATTAGAGGTTAGGATTGACAATTCTGTCACTATTTTGAACACGAGTGACCATATCTTTGCTTTAAAGCGCACATGAATGAGCATCATAGAATGAACATTAACTTTGGAGGCAATGTATAAACTGAAATGTCTTTTATCACAGTTATGGCAAAGGTCTGTTGACTGAAAGTCTTAAAATGAAGACCACAATTTTATCAAAGAAATCAACACCGGAGAAGCATAAATTGCTTCTATAGGCAGATATTACCCAAATTTTAATGTTTAATACAGAAATTAACAAACTTCTTGGCTTCACCATATTGTAGCATAAATGACACATTGTCTAGTCTAACTGAGTTTCCAAATACTAAATTTATGCCGCTGCACCCATTTTCATTCAACAAAATTTAATGTTCTATTCCCCACAAGGTTTCCTCCTGAGTATCAAGACAAAATATAACTCATTTATAAATTGGAGCTTTGCTCTCCTTTGTGGCAGTAAGCTATGCGTAGGAGAGGTGCATATGATCCTGCATAGGTTTGTCTGTCAATATGAATGTTTGTGTACATTTTCACCTGTGCCAGAATCCATAGTTTTATTTTCTCGAGGCAGCTGTTGATCCGAGGAAAGAGTGGTTTTCAAGCAAAGATACTGTAGAGTCCACAAAGATACTCAACTCAAATTTTTTCCCATAACAGCATGCATAACGTGAAAGCCACCAAGCAGTTGTAATCTAATGCCGTCATCAAGGAAGAGGCAGTGACATCACATGAAACGTCAGGACCTATGTCACAAATGTAAAAAGCATACATTCAAGATTTTTCTCTTGATACCCTGAGTTCAAGATTTTCTCTTTATATCATGTATTCAGAATTTTCAATTTTACATCATGCACTCTGGGCTTGATCTTAATAATTTTCTTCAAAGATTTTCTCTTTTTACCATGAATGCTGGGCAGCACTACAAACACAATACAATTTTATTTCTTATATATTGCAACTGTAATATTCATTTAATAGGTATGTTTTAGTAAATTTAAAATAAAATCCACAAAAATAAAAATTTGGCTACATAAGCTGCAGCCAAAACATACCTTCCGGAATCAGTATGTAAACGAATGGTTGGGATTTATGTAAACAAATGGTTGGAATTTATGACGTCATGCTTTTTAATTTTGATTACAGTCGCCAGTAGTTTGTACAGGCGCTGTGGTATACCTCATATGGCTAACTTGAATTTCTTTGTGTACTCTATAGTGTCTTCGTTTTCAAGGGATGAAAATTGGGAGCCACAACCATGTTCAACTCTGTAGCTGGGGAATGCCGACAGTGTACTTCATAAGGTGCACTGTAGGTATTACTAAAACGTATTTTTAGTGTCCCTTCGGCCCATGGCTGCACCCACTTTCCAGATATTTAATCTACCCTCTCTCCCTCCGCCTTTCCTTAATCTTGCTGTCCAGCCTCTTCAACTTTTAGTTCTTAGTACAACTATGGGGTTTCTTCTCCCAGTTTCACCTTACGATCCTTGTGCATCGTCTCCATTATTTCTGGATCTGTTTTGCTGTCCAACCACTCCAACTCCTCCTTTTCACTGTCTTAAGCCAGTGCCTTGCTTCGCAGCCAAACTTCATAAAATCACAAATCAGGCATAACAACCATTAACTAGTGCCTCAAAATCTCTTGAATATTATGGGCTCCAGAATTCTTTCTACCTTCGTGGTTTTGGAAATAATAATAGAGGACAGGGCGCGAACCTCATCCATTTGTTGACTTTCACAAAAAAAACAAAAAAAAAAAAAACAAAACAAAAGCATTCAGTTTCTATTATTTATTCTCAAGAACACCAAAGAAATAATCATGATTTTGCCCTTGCTAAAAACGAAAAAAATCTTATGAAATATGAGTCAACTTAGCTCTGTTGCTGTAAATTATAACATGAACCATGTGGTGATAATGCTGAACCCGTCTGAGTTCAGTATTCCAATGTATCTCATTGTGTAGGAAGTTTCTTTTGTCAGGTCTTTCTGCTGATTGAAGAACATAAGTCATTGACAACCGGATATTTGATGTTGGTCTATGCCGGGTAATACTCAGTTCCTAGTCATGTACTTAGCAGGAGATCTCGGCAACTTTATTGTAATCATTCAAGGATGTCTTCTTGTTGAAGTCTACAAAATGCATTTGGCTAACATCCCGTACGAGGCTAGTATCACCAGTGCACCAAGCCTGGTGCGCTGCAGTCTTCTTGGCCCGCAGCTGCTCCCGCTTTTTAGCCTTTTACATTAATTCCCTTCACACTTCCTTTCCACTGTTTTGCTGCTGCCCCACCAATGCAGCACCCTCGTTTCACTCCCTTAAGCGCTAAATGGCTGAAAGTAGTACTCCAGTAATTAGTTTTATGGCCAAATTTTGAAAGTAAAATGAAACCCTACGGCTAATATGCATATATATATATAGTATATATATATATATATATATATATATATATATATATATATATATACACACGCACATACATAAACAGTTATTTAGTGTGTGGGTTTTCGCAAGAACCTCGTCCTGTACGACACAACGTTAACACACACACACACGTGCGCGCGCGCGCAAACACACACACATTATATATATACAATATATATATCTATATATATATATATAGATATATTATAATATATGGTATATATATCTATATAGATATATATATATATATATTTTTATATATAATATATAAATATATCTTTATTAAAAAAATATAGATATATCTATATTATACATATATATATAATATATTATATATAAATATATAATATATATATATATTATATATGATTATTGTTATATATAGAAAAAAAATATATCTTTAAGAAATTTAGGCCTGATATATATATATATATAGATATATAGATATATCTATTTTTATTATATATATATGATATATCTATATATACATATATATAATATATATTATAATATTAGATATATATTATTATATTATGCAATATATAGATATCTCTATATAGTTAGATATAATAGATATATATATTATTAATATTATATATAATATAATATATTATATACATATATATCTATATCTATATATATATATTATATATATATATATAATAATATATATATATAATAATAATTAATATATTTTAGATATATATATATTATATTCTAATATAATATTTTAAATATATATATATCTTATATATAATTATTATATATATATAATTCTATATCTATATCTATATCTATATATTATATATATATATATATATAATATATTATACATTATATATATATATAAGATATAATATAATATATATAAATAACTTGATCACGAAGTATATAAAATGTGATGCTATGTATAAAGAAAGGTTTTTTTGCCACGAAGGAAAAAATGAAAAAGCGAGATAGCCAAGTACTTTCGGTCCTGTTTGGACCCTTTACTGAGGCAAACTGATTTTACAGAGAACAACATAGTCAAAAGAAAGCTTAATATACAAACTGACACTACAATATTAGCAAGCAATAAGGGCGATTTTCACTCTACAGAAAGGAGGAGCCGCCTGAGGGTAGCCACGCCTTGAAGGATACAAGCAGTAAACAAGTGATTCTCCCAGAAAACAGTACATTTTGAAAAAACACGGGAGCATATACAATTTAATATGAATTTTTTTACAAAAATTTCCCCCCCAAAAATTATTATTAATGAAAAGATGAAAGAAAATATAAATATATATATATCGAGCAAGAGAAGGAGGGAGAGAAAATATCGAACCAGAGAGAGAGAGAGAGAGAAGAGAGAGAGAGAGAGAGAGAGAGAGAAATAATAACTATATACATGTGGGACTAATTTATTAGTTGTTCATTTATTTTAAGGTCCTTCATAAACATCTTACAAATATATGGGTCCAAATGGTACATTCCCAGACTAAGACTTAGGTTGTTTTTATTAGTGATTTGTATAATTGCTGATTCCAGTAAATTTCTTGAAACATAATTATTAGACTAGCAATTACCAAGGTATCGCCCCAATTAATACAATGAGATTTTTCACTCAGATGTATAAACAGTGCATTTGAAGTCTGGGCTGTTCTAACTGAATACATATGCTGCTTAATACGTACACATGAATTTTTACTTGACTGACCAACGTAAAACGATGGGCAATCCTTAAAAGGAATTTTGTAAATGATGATGTCTCTCTCTCTCTCTCTCTGGTTCGATATTTTCTCTCCCTCCTTCTCTTGCTCGATATATATATATTTACATTTTCTTTCGTCTTTTCATTAATAATAATTTTTTGGGGGAAAATTTGTGTAAAAAAATTCATGATATTAAATTGTATATGCTCCCGTGTTTTTTCAAAATGTACTGTTTTCTGGGAGAATCACTTGTTTACTGCTTGTATCCTTCAAGACGTGGCTACCCTCAGGTGGCTCCGCCTTTCTGTAGAGTGAAAATCGCCCTTATTGCTTGCTAATATTGTAGTGTCAGTTTGTATATTAAGCTTTCTTTTGATTGTGTTGTTCTCTGTAAAATCAGTTTGCCTCAGTAAAGGGTCCGAACAGGACCGAAAGTACTTGGCTATCTCGCTTTTTCATTTTTTCCTTCGTGGCAAAAAACCTTTATATATATATATATATATATATATATATATAATATATATATATATATATATATATATATACGTGTGTGTATGCATATATATACATATATGTATATATACTGTATGAATAGATAGAGCCACAAATATTGTCACAAGATTCGTTTAATATCGAATTCACTATACCTTGCGAATAACTTGCATCCAAGGGGAATTATATTGTATAAGATTGTCTCGCCGTCAAGAGAGATATAAGTTGACTTCAAGTTTATATATAACTTTTGGTTCATTAATAATTTTTATCACTTATATACATGTGACTTTTTAAATATTTAGCCACAAGTATCTTTACATATAAATTTTACTAAACCTTGGTAATAACTGTATACATACACACACACAAAAACACAACATGCACACACACACATACATATATCGACGAAGCAGAGGAAAGCCGAATTAAATGCCTTAATTTTGTTATATTGCCAAGTTAATCATGTCATCCTTCTAATGTTCATTAGTTCAGCCTATCGGCGGCCACTTCATCATTCCGCTTTATAACAAGAAACCAGGAAGGGGCTTCTTGAGACAGAGCGCCCTGTCAGGAAAGGCTGTACAAGGAACATAAACAAGCTTTCATCATGTTGTTTTGCGCTTGATGTAATTTTTTATCCTCTTAAGATTTCTTTCAAACTATTCTGTACGAAAAAGATGTTTTCTTTTGTCTGTAATAATGAAAATGTTCATCGGCTCAGATCGTGTACTTTTGGAATTACTATTCCAAATTTACCCAGATCCAAATGACCTAAGTTGTTTATTCTTTGGTTGCAACTTCTGTCTACCTAATTTTAAACTTTCCTATTCACTGTTCTTTTTGTCCCTCGAATGATTGCTTAGTCTATGTACTTAACTCGATCTAAAGAAATTTCAATGTGAATTGCAGCATTTCACACATAAATCATTTATGAATTTGGAGTAGGTGGCTTCCCTTCCTCAAAAAGGACGATTATAGTCTGTTCCGCCTGTCAATGTGAAAAGTACAGTTGTTCGTAATGAAAATGCAGTATTTCAAAACAAATGATGTCTTATCTCCCAGGTAAAAAGGTGAATGCGCAGGGTCTCCCCTTTTCAGCTCATTTTTCAAATAGGGGGATATTATCAATAGCACTTAATGACAAAACTTTAATTCTGGCCTCGTACATTGCGGTCAGTTACAAAATAGCCACGAATTTAGTTCCGTTCTCAAAACGAGTTTTCTCTTCCTAATGAAGCATGTTTGTCAGATATATAATTACTCAAGATAGTGCAGATGTTGTGTCCCTTTTCTCTAGTCCCACTGCAGGGAACAATTCAAATTGTTTTAAATATGATTTTTTTAACCTTGTTTTATCTAGCAAGGCTTTGATAGAGGAATTTAAAAGCTTGCATGGGGGTATATAGATATACTTGTCCAAGGTGTAACTTTGGGACTTATCTTGGTTCTACAAAGAGAATTTTAAAAGTATGGATAGATTCCCACCGTGGAGTTAGCTACAAAACTGGCTTGAACAAGTAAGCAGGAGTTTTCAAATATTGGGGAATATGCAAACCAGCCATTTCCTAGTGCAGTAATTTTGAATCATCATACACGTCGCGGATGAAACTTCCCTCTTTACAGTAGTTCCTCACTGACTCCTACTCTGCTGTTTATTTATTTATTTGAAAAAAGTACTGATTCTGGTCACTCAGAATTGGAATTGGTAGGTATTTTGACGGTTTAGGTCGCTTTACAAATATATGTTTCGGTTTTGATATTGTATATCTTGACTGGTTTTAGTTGTTTTTACCAGAGTCATTTTTTTGTATTGATTTTAATATTTATAATTTTTTAAAGCCATGATGATACAGTTCGGCTCTGAAACGTGTACATAGTTATTTCATGTCAATAGGAAAATGTGTAACACCTCCTTTTTGTTATCCTCTTCACATGCACACACAAATATATACATACACACAAAGGATATATATATATATATATATATATATATATATATTATAAAAAAAGGGTGGAGCTACAAATGTTTGATATCCAACGTGTGTTACTTTGGGAATGGCACTGGATATTAACAAAGTTTGTAGCTTTTCATATATGTTAACCAAAGGGGAATTTTTTAGTCGATAAGAAATTAGTCGGCTCACGGGCGCGAACCATCGAATCAACAAATTCAGGACGCACAGTGAAGCATCTAGACTACGCAGCCACTGCAAGAGGGTATAAATTTATGCAGCCTCTCAACTACAAATTTCAGTCGCTCTCAGGTATTCGTTGTTTTGGAGTCGGGATCAACCGACCTCGACTTCCAGAGTCAAAGTATATAGGGTCTGCTCACGAGGCGGTAATAAAACCTATCCCCGCCCCTTGTGAAACGTCATCAGTTACAAAAGGACCACATATATATGAAACTATATTTACGATAACATTTTTATATAACTATTTTTCAGATGGCTTTTTTTATATAAATTTTCCTCTTATTACGTGTTGCCGTATACTACGTTAAAGTATAAAGAATGCTCTTTCAAATGATATATGACACATTACAATTGCGATTACTTTCAAGCCCACAAGCACGCACAGAAAAAATTATCTACGCACACAAAAATGTGCAATGATTTCATCCGTCAACCTACATATATTCACGTTTCGTAGCATATCTGACTAAGGGGTGATGATAGAAAGAAACTGAAAACTGAAGTAGAAAGCTGATAAAATTTACTATATAATGCATAAATAAAATTGATAGGTGTTCTCAGAAATTCTCGAGGAATTCTAGGTCAAAGACGGACCAAAATGTTTAAATTTTATGTAAATATTTACCAAATTATTCTTACATAATTTTTCATCTTATTACATTTTACAATATACCATGTAAAAGTACAACGAATGCCCTTTCAATTGGTATATGACACATTACAATTACAATTACTTTCAAATCCATAATCACGCACAGAAAAAATTATCTACGCACGCAAAAATGATAAAAATTAAGCGTTCGTGGGAGATCTGAAATCTAGCCCTGCCCCTTGTGAAACGTCATCAGTTACATCAAGCAAGACTGACGAATACGTTTTTGTACTTTTTACCGAAAATATTATAATCGTTTGAGGAACGCATAATTAATACCTATATGTATACAGTTTGTGTTATATGTAAACTTATGTGTTCGGATGTATATTTATATGATATGAAGTGCTAATGAGAAATTTGTTGGAAATGTGTTCCCTGTATCATTGTCTTCATTTATTCCTTTGATACCTTATATCCTATATGATATACTTCTTATACTTTTAATATTGTTTTCTTTTTTGTGGTCAAGTCGTGCAATTGCAACTGCCATTTTTTACACTGCCTGTATCCACATTTTCTTTGTATTTATTGCATAACAATTAGCATTCACAATTAGATTTGGTAAATATAATTAATCTATCATTCTAACCTTTAGCATAAATAAAAAAAAAGTTGCTTTTCAAAGTGAGGTATGAACACAGTGAAAGAATATCTTGATAATATTACTACCTGAAAGAAAGAAAGAGCGAGAGAGAGAGAGAGAGAGAGAGAGAGAGAGAGAGAGAGAGAGAGAGAGAGAGAGAGCAAACCAGTATATAGGTAAGTAAATAAATAAGTAAAGAATAAACATATGAAGAAAGCTGGAGTAGCTATGTGTGTTGAAACTGGTATATTTTATGTGAAATAAAACAAGGCTTGTGACTAAATGAGAGAATGGGTATTAAAAAACATCAAGCATGTGACCTCTTTACAGATTTTATCAAGATTTTATGAAAAAACCATGTGATATGGATTAAATGTAAAAAAATTAAAGGTTTAAGTAATTCAATGGAGAAGCACGGGAAGTGTTACTCTTGTGACGTCACAGCATTAGCTCCGCCCCCAGTGCCAAGTTGAGCAGACCCTATATACATTGACTCAGTCGACCTCTTTAACGTTGTAGTGCTTTTGTCCGCATGTAACCATTATTTGAGTCCAAGGCCAGTAATGGAAGGTGAGTCACCGATAATCTCCTCTCCGTCTGACCTCCACTGTATTGGCCTTGTTTGAGTCATATCACATTACTGTGATTCGTATACATACATACATCAAACTACAAATGTCCTTTAATATCTAATTTGCTCTACTGCAGAATTAATATATTTTCATATATGTTAACCTGAGTGCGACAAGGATTTGTAGTTGAGAGGCGACATAAACTTATACCCTCTTGCAGTGGCTGTATCGTCTAGAGCTTCACTGTGCATCTTGAATTTGATGGTTCGGTGGATCGCGCCCGTGAGCCAACAAATTTCTTAGCGACTGAAAATTCCTATTCGGGTAACATACATGAAAATATATTAATTCCGAGGTAGAACGAATTAGATATTGAAGGATATTTGTAGCTGTATATATATGAATCACAGTAATGTGATATGACTCATTTAATGGATATGAGCAGACAAAAGCACTGCAGCGCAACAGGGATTTGTAGATGCGAGGCAGCATAAACTTATACCAGCTTGCAGTGGCTGTGTGGTCTAGATGCTTCACTGTACGTCTTGAATTTATTGGTTAGATGGTTCGTGCCCGTTAACCGACAAATTTTTTTTCAACTAAAAAATTCCCCTTCTGTTAACATATATGAAAATATATTAATTCCAAGGTAGAGCAAATTACGTATGAAAGGACATTTGTAGCTCGATGTATGTATATGAATCATGTTGATGTGATATGACTCATATAATGGCTACGTGCAGACAAAAGCACTACAATGTTACCTAGGTCGAAGTGGGTTGATACGGACTCCAAAACAACGAATACCTGAGAGCAACAGGGGATTGTAGTTGAGAGGCGGCATAAACTTATACCCTCTTGAGTGGTTGTGTGGTCTAGATGCTTCACTGCGCGTCCTGAATTTACTGGTTTGATGGTTCACACCCATGAGCCGACGAATTTCTAATCGAGTAAAAAATTCCCCTTCATTTAACATATAAGAAAATATATTAATTCCGAGTAAGAGCGTATTAGATACTAAAGGACATTTTTAAGTCGATCTATATATATGTATGTATATATATATAATATATATATATATTATTATATATATATATATATATTATATATATATATATATATATATATATATATATATATATATATATATATATTTTAATTCTAAAAATACCGTAGTGACAACTGTAGTTACTTTGACACAAAAGAACCCATGTTACTTCTTACAAGGAAAAGAACACTTAATGTGATTTCTTTGCACTTAGTAAGTAGCTTTAAATTGCAATAGATACCTGCAGTTTCACTTCAGCATGGCAAAATTGACTATTGATTGGAACTAATTCCTAGCCTCAACTCAGGCAAGTATGTAACCTATGCAAATTGTGCAATATATGAAGATCACTTGCTTAAATTAAAAAAAATAAACATAAAACCAACTTCAACAATGAAATGTTTAAACTGGAGCCAAAATCATAGAAATTCAGTACTTCTGAAATTTAAATCACTCACAAACAGTTCTCTTGCCAGTGCCTGACAAGACCAACTATTCATTAAATGAACTGCTAAACATAGGAAAAGGCATTATTATGCTTGGTGATAAACCATGGACAGTTTAGAATCCTTTTCACTCGTCATTTGGCCCATAACTATTTCAGTTCTGTACTCTGGCATGTGTACACCGCTATTCTTTATTGTTCTGCGTTAGAGTGTGGGTTTTAACAACCAGAAATTACTTGGGGTCGAGTCTGGTTTGGTGGAAAGAGTGTGGCTGTTGGGTCTCACGTCCTTATAAGTGTGTGAGGTTGGGGTGCTCTGTATTTCACACTAAAGTGGATCACACTTGAAATGATGCAGCCTGTTACATTGGAATTCCCCCATCATGTAGTTCTGCACGGCAATCTGGTTCTACCCTTTAATCTGATTAACACTTAAGTACATGGTTTAATTTTGTGATAGAACTTTCACAATGTAAATTTAACAAAATACATGAACAGAAAGGCGGACTTGTGCCAATGGACAACTTACAAAAGGAAATATACTTAAAGACAATTGACAATGAAGTCCCAAATGCACACAAGGACAAAACAGGGAAGTTTAACAAACCGTGTAAAAAACCGCATGACATCAGTCTCCAGGATCCTGTCAGTCTGAGTTTCACACACAAAAAAACCTTATTTGTGCAACATTTTCCCTATGCGATTTCTTCAGTATCGATATTCACACGAGATACTTAATTTCGTATGTCCAAAATCGCATTCATCGCTGAAATCTATGGATGGATATTTATTAAATCGGATTTCAAAGTGTAATAATGGCAGTTCTCCCTATGTTTACATCAATGAACTGTCGCTTCGACCGGTTGGATGACGACACAAAATCATATGCGCAAATGTCCCAAACCCGTCGCTAGAGCGGGACTACCTTGTCATTAGTATATCATGGCTGTATTTAAAATCAAGGTAATGGTAAAGAACCTGTATTTTATTTACTAAATCCATTTATACTGTATTTTTATGTTATATTGTCTTTATAATATCTATAAGAAAATCAGTCGTTGGCCATTCACAATGACTTATGTTTACATTCTGTGACGTAGGTAATGCAAACTGATTGGAGCTACAGTTTGCCTATGTAAACAGGGATAATTGCCTTTGTTACACTTTGAAATGCGATTTGATAAATATTACTCCATAGTTTTAAGTGGTGAACGGTTTTTTGGACATGTGAAATATTGCAGTTCATGTGAATGTCGTTATTGGAGATATCAAATTGACAAAATGTTGCACAAAAAAGATTTTTTCTTGAGTGACACGGTGACACTTTTAGAGACTGATTTCATGTGATTTTTCCACGGTTATTCTAAAACTTTCCTGTCTTGTCCTTGTGTACATTTATGACTTCATTGTCATTGTTTTAAAGTTTATTTCCCTTTGTAAATTATTCGGTGGCGCGAGTCCGCTTTTCTGTTAATGTACTTTGTTAAATTTACATAGTTTAATTTTGTGATAAATTGTAAAATCCAACCTGATCTTGCTGGAACTTCACCTGAATAATATTTGCTGATATGTTTTGCACTTTTGGTATTTAATATCAATTTTAAAATATACATGATTATGTTACACTACAACAAACCATTTTGAAGACTTCTATCACAACTATGATATCACTATGACGTGTAAGAATGATGGCTTCTTACCGGTGTTTTACGAAAAAAGCGCGAGAAAAAAAATACATACTATTTATATTAATAATATCTGTAGTATGCAAATTCTGATAATTCATCATTAGATTCTTTGATAATTTTTTAATATATGAGAGGGATATTGCTGTAGAGATTTTTGAACTCCTGTAAGGTTGGGCTCCTTAGGTTAACGTATCTTCCAATAATAATACAGATAATATACTAGAGATGTATTGGATGTCTGAAAATGGGATTTGCGGATGCGGATATAAATTTTTTTTACATTTGCGGATGCGGATATCAGCCTTTTAATTCTGTGGATGCGGATGCAGATGCAGATATTTAATGACCACCATACCCTTGTGGATGGGGATACTTTGTAAATCTAAATAATTTGGATATATTTAATTGTTGAAGACGATTTTCAGCCAAATAATTCAAAATTATGTGTTACCACATGATATTTGATGTACTAATTGAAAACAGAAGAATAAATGATACTCATGTATGTGTGTGTATACTTTCATATGAACGTATAAATAATAACAGCGATACACGAATGTTTTATTTGTCTTAGCACAAGATGTTTCATGCTTATTGCATGGTAAGGTTAACAAAACGCAACACCATTTTTTGCATTACAGAGAGAGAGAGAGAGAGAGAGAGAGAGAGAGAGAGAGAGATGATGGAGAGAACGAGGAGAGAGAGAGAGAGACGAGGGAGCGATAGAGAGAGAGAGAGAGAGAGAGAGAGAGAGAGAGAGAGAGAGTATGTTTCCTAAAATGCCATTAATTACTAACAAAAATAAATGTCATTGCAATTGCTGGCAATGAACAAAAGAGATATGCAAATTCGAATCAGCATGTGCCTGCCATTATCACTAGTCTAAATGAAAGTATGATAACGCGGCCCCGCCCCTTGGACAATGAACTAAAAGTACGTAATTAACAACTTATCCGACGGTCCAAAGAGAGAAGAGGGAGATGTGAAGCTTCCACCTGCTTTTATATCTGTAGCATAATGATAGTTGCAACATGAAAAATGGCAAATATCAAGGGAGTTATGGCTTGTGACTCTACACGATGATTACAAGTATTCATGATTAGAATCTAGGCTGAGTAGATAAGCATAAATTAATCATAGTATGGTAGACAAGTAGCACATGAAATTGCCGCAAACTCGCTTAATTCCAGTGCCAAGATGCATGATTTTGGCACCAACACAAAAGTTACTTAGTTTTGATGCAGGAAAAATATTTAAGTGCACAAAATAAAGTGGGAACTACATAAAATTACCACAGCATTTATGAACACTAATGAAGAAATACACTTTCTGTTAAGAAATGCAATAATAAATCTCTGGCAATCTTTTTTGCTTAAAGATGGGAGATGGCCAAATTGCCACTATGTTCAAAATTTGGACATTTTCCATCTAAGAAGGTGAGGAATATATATCCTAGTTTCACACATGGTTCTGTTCTGAAATAATGAAGTAAGAAGCAAATGCATGCCCCTGGATCTTGCTCCCCGAGCAAGGTTCATAATTTAGTCCGTTGCATGTCCTTTAACTCACTCTCTGTGGTACTCGGTTCACGAGTCTCTACTTTACTTTCCTTGTCGGAAGGTTCACTAGAGGTCTCACAGTCTGAGGTATTTTCCTCATCCAAAGGTTTACTAAAGGGTTCACACTCAGGGAACTATGGTAGAAGGGTCATGCAAACAATGTTCTGTTCCATTGAACAATTGTACTGTCTCACATGGCCATATCAGAAGTAGCATAAGTTCGCATAATGCGAGCCAAGGGTCATGCATATTGGCATTGTGCAGTCTTCACTAACAATACTTGATTCACCTTTAGCTTCCATTGGAAGTGCCATATGATGTGCTTCTATGAGCAATAAAGGTTGCGACAAGGAAACGTACAGTCTGAATGACTCTGACGGCGTGAGATTTGTGACCATATCTAGGTAGGTGGCCAGGGTGCTTAAACATATGATGACTGCAATATACTCCTTGATTTGTCTCCTTGTTCTTTGGCCTAGAACTTGCCTGTGTGGTCAATGGCAGTAGCAAAGAACAGGTGCACGATACTGGTTCAGTTCAAAGGGAGAGGTGGCAACGGCGGCTGACTCTGTACTTTGGTCTTTGATTTCCTACAAGTCACACACACACTGCAAAACAGTTTGACGAAAGATCGAATATTAGGATTGTGATACCTTTGGTAGTCAAAGAAAGTAGAGTAGAAAAAGGACAGTGCATGTTGGAGATATGCAAGTCTGAAAGCAATAAGCACTATACTAAACGTGATTGTTTAGGTATAAACGGCAACTTTTTGGTGGTGTTGGTTTCAAAGAGAGACTAGTATTAGCAATTATAAACTCTAGTTACTGGGACCATTTTAGATTGTTTTGAACAACATTTTTTTAGTTTTAAGTGAATGGGGTGATTATGAAGTAAGTGATTCTTAATGGCAGATACGGATTGATCCCGTGAATCAGACCAAACCATAACTGACTTGAAGGTATGAAGGTTAAAGAGATGTTTAGGTAAACAACAATGCAGTTAACTCAAGTGTTGGTATTGAGAGTCTTCAGCTAAGTAAGTTACTGCATAGGCTACTGTCCCATAAGCGCAGTTAGACACATCAGAAAAATTATGTGAATGTACATCTGAGTAAAGGATAAAGGGAGGAAAGGAGACATATGAATTTGGGATTCCTTCCATGCTTCTTGTAAAACTAATATGAAAGTAACACTAATAGGTGTGATTAGTCCTAGGGGATAAAAATGGAGGCTACTACAGCAAGCAATTGTCGTTTAGTTAAACAATCACTATCAACTACTGAAGATAAGGACTCAAGTGCTCTAATGGTTAGTTTATCCTTCAATAAAGACACTAGTGATGGACCAGTGTGCAGACAATCACATTTAAACTTTCTTTTGAAAGGGAGTCAAATTGAGATGGCAACACTCAAGTTAAGAGGAGGCCTTGCCTCTGATATAAAGGGCAAATTTACCATAAATGTATCATCAATTCTTTCGATAGATTGCATAACGAGTTCTGTAGCTTTCGATATTGAAGGCGTGAACTTCTTGTTGCGAAGCCCAGCCTGATCTTGTTCCAAAACACATAACAAAATGGTGTCTGGATTTGTGATTATTTTTACACAGAGCCCAAATTCTGCCTAAGTAGCCACATAATCACACTCAGGGCTTGGCTTGTTTGAAGCCCATTGAGGAATAGGTCTGAAAGGAATACCTCCACCACTATTAATGAAGGCATCAACGCCCATAATCTTATGTTGGCCTACAATGAATTTAGCGAAATAGTCAAACCAATGACAATTTCTATGGCTTGTAATTTATGAGATTGGATCTGCCTATCAACAAGTTTGATACCCTTACGTGTTAATTACTCAGTCAACTTTTTGAGACCAGGCATTAAGAGCTCGGTGTCTACTTAGGGCACAATCTTAGGGTTATATGATGAAAAATAGAGTTTTTTTTATTGTCTTATGATGATGATATACAATTCTATAGCACATTCCCGGTGTCTATTGTCATGGTTACCCGGGGTTACCAGGTGCATGGACCTTTAAATGCGTAATACTCGTGGATTTAAATGGCCAATTACAATACTTAATGTATCCGTATCCCAGCGAAAAATTTAGATATTTTTCATTCTGTTTGTTTATGGTGGTAGTACAAGCTTTTTCCTTTTTTTCTGGCATCAAACAAGAGCTGCGGTCACGACTCACGTACCGTGACACGAGCACACGAGTCGACGACTACGTGACTGAGAGCCAGTAACCTTGAAACACTAGTCAAGTAAGGTAGCGTTGTGGTTTTTTCACCCTGTTATATACTGGTATCATCGTGATATTTTCGCTTTTTTATGTTTATTATCACACAATACCTCCTAAGATATCTAGGCAAAACCAGAAAGCCCAAGGAAAGGCATTATATCAACGTTTCCTAAAACAAAACAAAAAAAAAAAAAAAAAGAGAAGAAAAGAAAAATACTCCTTCATTGTTTTCCTCTGACGTCCAACCAACAACGTCCACATGTTCTATGCAACACTTTGACTCTGTGGTTCCATCGGCTGACGAAATTATTCGTAATGAATGAGAAAGGCCTATATATATATATAAGAAAAGAGATTTTGCACACAGAAGAAGAAAGATTATGAAGCTTGGGCTTTTAGGATGCAAAACCAGCTACAATGAGTCTGGTGGTGACCCTTCTGACAAGTTTTCTTATAATAGAGTAATATCCTAAACACCAGAAGCTGGGTGGGAGGGGACTGAGTACCAGCAATCCTTCTAGAAGGTCAGCACGCAATGTGATTTTTATTTTATTTTATCCTATTTTCACTTTTTAGAAGTCATATAGCATAAGGAACAAGAAAACTTACCAACAAAAATATATTAGACATATTAGAGAAAAATACTAGTTAAAAAATGAAATTTGCAACATTTAATCTTTAACTGCGATTTTCTCGAATTTCATTTTTTTAACTTTAAAACTATAGAACTCGGCTATTTATAAAGATAAAGCAATTCTGTAAAAAGCAAATACTTTCTTATGGATGTGTGAAAAATATGGTCAATATAAAATTTTAATTTTTGTTTTCATAATTTAAGATTTTTTTTTATGTAAAACAAAATGAAGCTGGAATTTGTAAAAGATTATATAATGGGCATTTTTTCTATTTAATACACATAAATAGGGATTTAAATTTGAATTTGATATACCCTATAGTTTTTGAGTTCTATTGCTTTAAAAAATGCAAAAAAAAAAAAAAAAAAAAAACTGAGGTAACTCGAAGAATAAAAAAAGCTATAGTAATAAAAATGGCTGGGAAGCTTCATTGTGCGGTACTTAATATGTGTACAAAATTTCATTTTAATCCAAGAATAAATACCATAACCCTAAGATTTTGCCCTTTAGCATGGACTAAGAACGTAATATATAACTTAACCGTACCTAAGGAAACTATGCACGTGCAATAGGGCACTGAATGGATTGCTCTTTTTGTCCGAACACATTAAGTTTAAGAGAAATGGTTTCTAAGATATCTAGGTTCAACTTACCAAAACTTTTGGTGGTACGAAGGATTTCTGTAATCCCGTATCAGAGAAACGTGTGGCCAATTTCTTACCTTGATTACTTATTCCTACGGTAGCAGTAGGTATTGTGGAAGCTAGAAGACTTGACTGTGATTGAATTATTTTACAAAAAGGACTTAATTTTGGAGGTTTAGGGTGGGGTACTAGGAGGGGGAAGAGAATTTGCTTGAAGACCCAAGGAGAATTGTGTTCTGAAGAAGAGGAAACATTGCGGTTGCTGAATGCTAGGTTGGGAGCGAGTTCATGCATTTGGTGCCGGTAAGGTTAAGCGGGCACGAAAGGAATTTCTGCAACTGTTGAGGGTTGGACACAGTAACCGAATGAAGCCTTGCCGTTTGGCAAATTTCTATTAATTAATTTTTACGTTTGACACTTCTTTTACCCATTGTGGACTAGCTTCTTAAAGCAATTGGGGCATAATTCAAGTTTTCTGGCACAATCTGGGCGTGATTCTAAAGTGAGACATAAAACAATTAAAAACTAAATGAAGATTTTTTGCGGCAACAATTGACATCTTAGAAACAAGAATTTGAATTTCCACTGACTAACTTTCCATAGCTTGACTGTTTTCAACGTTTGCGGAAATAAAACGGCAAACACACGACGACGGCCACATTACCAGTGGACTTTTTTAGCTGGAGTGACGTTAACCCTTAACTGCTTTGCAGGCATACTTCATGTTTCCGGGTAACAACTACCTGTTTCACAATAACTGTTCTGCTGATGCAAATAATTTGAGAAAAATGATTTTGTCTTTTGTCTAAGAAATATATTATATATATATATTAGTATATATATATATTAATATTATATATAATGTATAATAATTTATACATATATATATATATAGTATACATAATAATAGATATATATAGATATATATATATATAAAATTATTTATATACATTTATATAATATATTTTTATTATAATATAACATTATATATATATATTATATATAATATATATATATATTATATTATATATATATATATACATTATATATTATATATATTATATATTAATATATATAACATTATTATATATACATATATAATATATATTATATATAATATTATATATTAATATTATATATATATATATATTATCTTCTTCTTTCTTCCTTCTTTCCCCAGCGTTGTTTTTCCCCATTTTTATTATGGGGGTCGCCGTTTTCGGATGAGCCGTTGGTTTCCATCGAATTTCCTATTCTTGCGTTCTTGCTGCCTCATCAAATTTCCCTTCTCATGTAAATCTCCTCTGCAACACGAAGTCCCTTCCATCTCTTTCTTGTCTTCCCTCTCTTTCTTTGCTTCCTTGCACCTCCCAACTCCCATAGTATGTCTCCCAGCGTTTGGTCCTCCATCGCTGCCTCAACACGGTGTCCATACCATCTCAGCCTCCCCCCCTCCTGCACTTTCTTTGATACTTTCCACCACCTTAGTTGAACCCCACCCCTTATTGTAGTCAATTTTCTGATCCTATTCCACTGCTTGTTACCTCCCCAGACATCCACCTAGCATTCCTCATTTCTTTTGCCACATCCATTACTTCTTTCTGCTCTGCTTTTCTCATGCTTGCTGTTTTCCGTACCATACAGCATTTGCTGTTCTTACCACCGTCTTTGCTGGAAATTTTCCTTTTAACCTAAGCGGCAACTCTTTTTGTCACAAAAGATTCCCGAGGCCGCTCTCCAGTATTTGTTTCCAGCCTGCCTGTACCCGATGGGTTTTTACTTCTTCTTCCATAACTTTTGCCTCCAGCGTTAAACAAAAGAATCCCAAATACTTAAACTTATCAACTCTTCCTTTATTTGCTCTCTCCACCAAGCTGAAATACCTTTCTCATATCATCCCCCTCAAGTGGTCGGTACACATATTCTGTGCTTTGGATCTACTTATTCTTCATTCCTTCTTTGTCCTCCAGTACTTGTCTCCATCTTTCCAATTTTCACTTTCCAAGATCTTTCCCTTGCTCCTCTTGCACACAGAACGAATATCATCCGCATACAATATTGTTCCATTGGTACTGTCTCCCATTACTTCCTCCTAATTATACAACATCCATCACTATGTTAAAGAAAATAAATGGGCTCAGGAGCCGACCCCTGGTGTAATCCCTACCTTCTCACCTCAAAAACCATTTCTGTTCTTCCCAACCCCAAAAACTGCTTACCTACAACTCTGGTAAATACAGTTCCGGTACTATCTCTTGTAAAGCAATCGCACATAACTTGCTCTGGTCACCCATCGTTCTTCCCTTCAGGTCCTCCCATAACCTCTTGTCTCGGGGACTCTTGTTCATAAGCCTTTTACAAGGTTCAATGATAAACCATAATGTAGGTCCTTCTTTGGTCTTTCCCCGAATTTTCTTCCCATTTTCGATTTTTGCCTCAGACAAAATATACCATCTGTTTGTTTTCCCCTTCCCCGCCCTTCATAAACTCCCATTCTGCTTCTTTACCTATTTGGTACTTTCTTCTCTTCAGTCTAAGCATCTATCATCCTTTTCGCCAAGTATCTTTTCAAAGTGCGTGGGACCATCAATTTAATGCCCCTATAATTACCACACTCTTGGGAACATCGCCTTTTCCTTTGAAAAATTGGGATTCAAGTATACTCCCACGCCCACTCAATTTTGGGTTATCTTTTTCCTGTTCAAGGATCTTTAATCATAAAGATCGTACAGTATATCCACTCCTTCAATCTCCTAAATGCTTTCCCATGCCTTCCACCCGGGATCATGGCTTGGTCCGGGTTGGCCTTTCCCATTCTTCATCCCTTCTTCTTCAGTGCATTTAGTACCGTCTTCGTCCTAGAAAACCCTCATTACCATGCCAATGTTCACCTTGCCCATCCTTCTCTTATTAAGTCTATTTATTTTCTTTCATTTAACAACCTGGTTCGAGAAATATTCTTTCCATCTCTTCACAATGTCTTCCTTCCTTTTCTAAGCACTACACCCTCTTGATTCTTTATTTGTTTTTTGATGATGTGTTATATCTTTTGGTGCTCTTAATTTCTAGCCGTTTGATAGCTTCATCAATCTTCTTTAAATCCCTTCCTTTGTTTTCCCAGCTCATTATACAACAATTCATATAATATTATATATTATATATAATATAATATATTATAGATCTAGTAGGTGAAAAGAGGGTGGGGAATGGCTAATAAATATGTTTACAAAGTGTTCAATATAAATGATAGGTGAAGTCACCATAGCTTCTCCCTCGCTTAGAGACAAGAGGTCGGCTGCAGTACAAGTTCACTTGGAGAAAAAGGTATTTTGCCTCAACAAAGCAACTTGACTCAGAGATCAAATTCGCCCCGATTCGTGAAGGCCATGTTACGTTCGTTTTGTGCGCGTATTACAGGCCTACTAGTTTCAGGGTACTTGTTGGAAGACGCATTCCCTTTAGAGACGAACGGAGGAATAGATCACAAAGGTGGGGTTACTCCGAGGTGGGTCGGGAGAAAACGCCCATTCGTAAAGGTAAGGAACCAATTCTATAACAAAAACTTAGGAAAAACTGGTTTACCTTTTGAAAACGAGAGAGAAGTGTGAAATACTCTCTTTACGGTGGAATACTTATTTGAAAAGAGTTGGATGTGGGGGATGTCTTTTAATAACCTATTATTCTTTGATTACAAAGCATGGGTCCAATTCCAGGGTTGTTAAAGAGAAACGGGATTCTTCCTAACCTGACTAATACGAGACGTTTATTGACAATTTTTTGGGTTTGGGAGTGTAAAAAAATTGGGGTTAGGAGGGAGTGTAACCTTGTCAGGAGGGTAGAAATGTTAATCTTACTGGGTTTCTTTCTTTATGGGTAGATTTGGGTGGGGAGGTTATTTATGCCATTTAATGACTTTGTTTAAAATTAAAATTTTGTTCTATGGCTTATAACCAATTCCTTTGGGAAATAAATAGTATTTTTCTATATTTACGGCAGTCTTAATAAGCTTCGTGATATCTTGGCAGACAAGGGCACCATTGGCAACAGGTAAGGGTTCCCCCAAGTTTTGTGATTTATGTTTTAAGGGAATTAAGGAGGGTTGGAAACAGTATATATAATTATATATATTATATATTATATATTATATTATATAATTAGATGTTATATATATAATATATAATATAGAGATGGTATATATATATGTATTATTATAATATACATACTATAATATATAGATATAAATTATATAATTATTAATACATCTATTATTATATATATTAATATATATATTTATATATATATAATATATAAGTGTATTATTAGATATATATATATATATATATATATAATAGATGTATATAATGATTAATATATATATAATATATATATATATTATAGATCTATTATTATATTTCGATGTGTATATATATATACATATATATATATTAATATATATGAATTATAGAATATATATTAATATATATATATAATAATATAATATATTATATAATATATTATATTTAGAATATATATAATATTATATATATTATATATATATTATCTATATATAATATATATATATAGTATAACATACATTATTATTGCATTAATATAAAAGTCTATCACATTACCAGTGATTCATTACTACAATATATCGAACTACAAATGTTCCTTTAATATCTAATTTTCGCTTCTACCTCGGAATAATTAAATATTTTCATTTTAATATGTTTAAAATAACGCCGAGGGGGAATTTATTAAGCGAATAATAGAATTGGGGATCGACAGGCCGTGCCGGAACCAGCGACGCCTCTCAATTCCAGGACAAGCAGGTGAAGCCCCAGACCACCCCGCCCACAGGCAAGAGATATTAAGTTTTATCTTTGAGGTGGGAGGAGGCGGCATATACTTATATCTCTTGCGGTGGCGGGGTGGTCTGGGGCTTCGCTGCCTGTCCTGGAATTGAGAGGTCGCTGGTTTGCGCCTGTCGATCCCCAATTCTTTTATCGCTCAATAAATTCCTCCTCGGTTAAACATATATGAAAATATATTAATTCCTAGGTAGAGCGAATTAGATATTGAAGGACATTTGTAGTTCGATATATATAGTATTATATACACATATATACATATGTGTATATATATATATATATATATATATATATATATATATATATATATATATATATATATATATATATATATATATATCATGTACACTCACACACACACACACACACACACATATATATATATATATATATATATATATATATTTTATCTATATATATATATATATATATATATATATATATATATATATATTTATAACATACATACATACACTTTTAGGGCACAATTTTACACTGATACAACATTCATTGAATAGAATGGCTTTTTCACTGTTAACCAGCTTTTTTGCAATTGTTCATATTTTCTAATTATTTTCTTCATTTCATTGTTCAGGTTACGAATTGACACATAATGGGGTTCTTCCATTTATTGAAGTATTTATACACGCGACAGCTGTTTCGTCAACTTATACGTATTGACGTTATCAAGCGTACTGATACAAATATGTTGTAGTTGTTGTTGAATATTAAGCTGGCTTTATGCCAGCACGGGCTCTTGCTTAAGAGCAGCCCGTAGTTTATATGAATATTTTGCAGGTGGAAAGGTGAGTTAAGGATATGAGGCGAGCCTTTATTTATGATTTCAATGGTATTTGCAAGTGAAATGTTATGATTCGCAAGTGAAAGGGAAGGTGAACAGGCAAGGTTATAAACCCCTTTAAACCCTAAGGGACCCATCAGTAGAAGAAAAAGATTTATAGTAGCAAGTCCTGGTGATTCAGAGATAGCCAGTAAGGAAATAGAAAAATTTATCGTCGTAAAAAACGGAAAAAACGCGCATGACTCTAAGGTGGTCAAGTACCATATTTCATTATTCGATGATAGAAAAAAAAAAAGCACCGATCGTTAGCGATAAGAGGTCGATTATTGAAGAACGAAATATTATCAGTTTTAGAAATAGCAAAAAAAAGAAAAAAAAAAAAAACAAAAAAAAAAAAAAAAACGGAGGGGAATGGAAGGTTAATGAGGTGTAGAGAAAAAAGATAGTTACCCACTAAGCAGTGGAACATTTTATTTCAGCTGCCCTCGGAGATACAAATATGCACCTGCATGCGTTTTGTGACGTCATGAGGACGGAAAGGTAGTACAGTTGCCAAAGACCTAGTTTTAAGTACTTACAAAAGACTATAGTGAAGCATAAAATAAGACAAATAAATAAATATGTTAACAACAGAGATTGTATCCAAACGTTTTAAAATAAGTTTATTATATAGCACCATTATACATAAATATATATTAATTTATATAATATATATTATAATATAATATAATATATATTCTACTATATATATATATATTATTATATATATTATATATAGATATATGTATATATATGTTATGTTATGTATAATTTACTGAATATCATTGTGCGCTCCTCCGCGTGTGGTGGTCTTGAATGTTGTATCCTCCGACGACGAATGGAAGAATCAGCAGAAAAGATCACCAAACTGCAAGAAGAAAGAGCAACGAAGTGGAATGAATTCTGTAATACTACTACGACAGAAACCCAATGTGCTGTGCGACAACAAGTGGAAAGAGAAATAGAAAAGCATTCGAAGATAGTCAGTGCAAGACATAGCAAAAAGCTTCTGATATTAAACGGTGGACCAATGAGAAACGAAGAGAAAAAAGCCGGGTATATTAACCTATCAGGAATAGAGTTGAATGAACACCAAAAGCAGTTACCAAATCTAGGCCTGAACTGTCATTACATACGAAGACCACACCCTGAATCCAAGAGGATTCACATAGAAGTATTAATCAATAAACTACTGCGACTGAAAGAACGCAAAATCGAGTACATCGCTGAATTACTGGGTGATGCCAATAGAACACGTGGTAACTACTTTAGCCGCATACTTAGTCCACAGCTAAAGAAAGCAGCAACAGAACTGAGAGAAAACGAAATTATAATAATACGCAAAGGAGATAAAACCGCAGTATACGTCATAATGAATAGAGATGAACACAACACCAAAATGGATAATATACTAAGTGATAAGAATAAGTTTCAGCCACTTAAAAAAGACCCAACAAATGACCTCAAAAAGAACAGAGAACAGTAAACTTTCCAAAAATAATCGGAGACTTCGCATGCGGATACTGCTAAGGAACAATCAAGATCCACAAACGCGGAAACCCGCTACGGCCCATTATATCCCAAATGACATCCCCCATGTATAAGGTGGCAAAGAAATTGAAAGAAATTATAACTCCATACGTTCCTTCAACGTTCTCGCTAAAATCATCGACGGAATTCATCGATCTACTGCAAGGCATAACATCCGACGAAGATAGCATCCCTGGACTTCAAAAGTTTATTTACTAACGTACCAATGGATAAAGCAATACAAATCATCATGGACAAGATATACCGCTCTGAGAAACCACCATTACCGATACCCGAAAAGATTTTAAAAGCGATGCTAGAAGCATGTACAAAGGAAGCCCCATTCTTCTCACATAGGGACGAAATATATCGGCAAAAGACGGAGTAGCAATGGGTTCCCCCCTTGGGGTTCTTTTTACAAACGCATACATGGCACACATGGAAGAGGTCACCTTTGAAGAACACCCTAAACCCAGAATCTACGGGGGTATATTGATAATATCTTCATCACAACAAAGGGCGAAAATGACATAGATTAATTAGTAAATAAACGGTAGAAAAAGTGATGAGAAAATGCTCCCTTTCTTCGATTTACTTGTGACCCAAAAAACAACAAATACAATACCATCGTATACACTAAAAAGACAGATGCTGTGAGATGTTTAAATGCAAGAGGAGAATGCCCTGATGCATATAAACGATCGGTGGTAGATGCATATATAAAACGCGCCATAACAAACTGTTCATCGTGAAAAGCGACAAACAAGGAAATCAACAGAGTTCAACAACTGCTCACAAATAACGGCTACCCAGATGACATGAACCAGCAAGTGATCAAAGAGATTAGAGGATTTCCATAACCTGACCCCGAGGGACAACACACAAGACAAAGATATACCATCAGATATCATACAACAAACACCACGAAGATGAAAGGAAAGCCATCCTTGGTATACTGCGAAGAGGAACCAACCCCCCAAGCGCCATATAACAAAATAACACCAAGAATTTATTGCAAGCCGAACCTTACGGCCTCACGGGTAATGAAAAATAGTACGGCCCCATCGACGGAGAAAGAGGTTGAATCTGATATAGTATGCAAGTTTGTCTCTGCTGACGAGCAATGTCAGTCCCCCCAAAAATGCTATGTCGGGCACACAACCACTACACTGAAACGACGCATGCAGGCCAATAGAAACCAAGGCGCCATTCACCAGCACTTTGTAGATACCCACAATGAAAAACCATCCTTATAAAAACTTCTCACAAACACCAAAATAATACACAAAGAAGGCAACTACAACCGTTTATTGATATCAGAAACAGTCAACATCGCCATGCAACGCCCCAACCTTAACATCCAACGCGAGGCAAAAAGATCCTTGCCCTTGTGTAAGAGGCAGCCCTTCAACTACGTGGAACAAGACCACCACACGCGGACGGGAGCGCACAATGACATTCAGTAAATTATACATATATGTAATTATTATATATTTATGTATAATGTGTATATAATGACTTATTTTCAACTTTTGATATAATTTCTGTTGTTAACATATTTTTTTTTTGTCTTATTTCATGTTTCACTATAGTCTTTTGTAAATAATTAAAACTAGGTCTTTGGCAACAGTACTACCTTTCCTGCCTCATGATGTCACAAAACGCAAGCAGGTTCATATTTGTATCAGTACGCTTGATAACGTCAATCCGTATATGTTGACGAAACAGCTGTCGCATGTAAAAATACAGCAGTAAATGGAAGAGCCCCATTATGTGTCCATTAGTAACCTGAACAATGAAGTGAAGAAAACAAAAATAATTGTTTACAAAAAAATATGAAAGCATTTTTCAAAATAGGGTGGTTTAACATTATGCAAAAAGCTATTTTCTATCAATGAATAAATATATATAAAATATATTATATATATCATATATATATAGTATATATATATATATATTATATATATGGGCCCTATAATATCATACGTATATACACATATCTTTATATATATATATATATATGTATAAATAAAATAAAAATATAAATATATATATATAAAATAAATAAACTATAAATATATATAGTATATCTAATATCATATCCGTATAATATATATATATATAATATATATATATATATATATATATATATATTATATATATACATATACATATATATATATATTATATATATATATACATATATATATTATATATATATATATATATATATATATATATATATATATAAAAGCTATTCTATCTATTTCAATGATATATATATATAATATATATTATATATTCTTAACAATGAGTGAAGATAGTACATATGAAGGCATCAAAATAGGTGGTTAACAGTTGTGAGCTATTTCTATCAAGATATGTAGTATATATATATATAGATATAATATTATATATATCATGATCTTATATTTAATATATATATATATATGAGCTATATATAGGTACGTATATTACACACATATTATATATAATATATATATATATAATGATATTATAGAAAATTATAAAAACAAATATAAATAAAATTATAAAAAATAATTATATATGTATCTAACTATATATATATATATATAATATATATATATATACATATACATATATATACCCAAAGAAAATACAATATCAATAAAATATTATATATAGATATATAATATATATATTTATATAATACTGAATTCTAGTCATTAATATATATATATACATATATAATATATATAATGGTGCTAAATATATATATAT
>NC_087206.1:52039539-52044539 GCF_015104395.2 Macrobrachium nipponense | reverse complement strand
TCAAATGGTACATTCTCAGACTAAGATTTAGGTTGTATTTATTAGTGATTTGTATAATTGCCGATTCCAGTAAATTTCTTGAAACATAATCATTAGATCTAGCAATTACCGAGGTATCTCCCCAATTAATACAATGAGAATAGGAAAGTCATAGCACGGTCATAAATACAGCAAAATCACGGGGCATTTAAGTTCCCATCTTTAAATAGGCCAGATCCGCCCTTTCAACACTAATCACACTTAATTAAAAATACTATCAAAGGAGCGATTTCTATTATATAGATATATATATATATATATATATATATATATATATATATATATATATATATATATATATATATATAATATGTAACAGCCCTTTTCCGTCGTTACTAGAATTTAAATAACTTTCTTAAAAATCTGTTCACAACCAAAAGCTAAGTCCACAATCAGTGGAATAGCTCTCAATTAATATTAAGAGTGCAAAAATGAATTCATGGTTGAACGAAACACCAAAAAAAAAAAAATAAAAATAAAAACACTAAAATTTAATAGAAAACCTCAGACAGAAGTTATCCCTGAACCTCGGAATACATATCTCAATGAAAACCAATCCCCCTGAAATATTTACACAAAACAACACACTTACCCAATGAAGATAGCAAAGCAAAGATACATTGAAAAGGGGAAGGGGTTTCAGACAGGAGTAGGTATACGGAAAGTAAGAACAACCTATCAATTACAAACTAAATGAAATTAATGGTGGTTTCTCTCCTCCGAAACACTGGAGTTGTTGCCGTGACCTTCTTAATTACATATATGTTTCGGTCTCCGTAACACTGGGGTTGTAGCCGAGATCTCTTTAAATATTTATATGCCTCTTCGTCCAGAGACAAAAGTGAGGTGGCGAAATGGTGAAAGTACGTATATACATTTATGGTACATACTCGACAGGACCCATACAACAGCGACCCTACGTCCACGAGGATGACCCTCCAGAAAAGCCGGGACGTCCAAATCAAACCAGAGCCAAATGCATAAAAAAAGATTGCCTGGACATTCCAAAAATATTAATCACCTATACCTTGGCTAAGCGAGAGCCCCTCGACATTTACTGAGTCGAGGGTGAGACAGGATAAAGAGTAATCCTTCAAGAATAACAGTATATCCAAGCAGGCGTTTCGTAGCAAATCCAACAGTTACCAGGAGGCTCAGAGATCAACTGACTCCTTCAGTCAAAAGCATCTCCGACACAGCTACGGTGACACAACCACTCACTCTCAAATATATAAAAAGACAGAATGGTCATTAGCGGTAATTACCAAACCGACAAATCACCGGGGGGAGGAAAGCAAACTAAATGGATAATAGTTCTTATACATAACAAACAAACAAGTATAATAAAATAACCAGGTATAAAATATCACAACAAAGTGACACCTCCTCTCCTAAAAGAATTTTTTTTTTTACAGTAAATAACTTTGTATACTTGAAAGAGAGAGAGAAAAAACTAAATAGTCGTTAAAAAGACCAACAAGCCAAGCACAAGGTTTTATGCAAACCTGCAACAAAAAGTAATAAACTTACAAAACCTGATATCCAACTGGAGGGGTGGCAAGGAGGAGACAGCTCACAAAGGTGTCAGAATTAACAAAATATCATCAATACGATGGAGAATCTAAAACACACGAAACCTAAAAAACCAACGCCAAACACATTTTCAACCCAAGTGCTTCAAAGTTTTCACATACGTACATAATTAAGAGCTACACTGCTCTAATCTGGATTCCATATAACTGTTCACAGGCCATAATTATTTTACACACACTCAACGTTGTTTCACTTTTGTTTCACATCGCTCATTGTAACAGTGTTCTGCGAACAATAGTCCTGTCTATATCACCTTGACAACTCACTAGATCACTATAAAAGTGTCCTACCGATTACATACACTAACATCGGACAACACAGAGAAACCCACACAGTTTTCCCCTGCGCAATCCCTACATGCAAAATTTCATGAAGCGTAGTTATGCCCTAAAACAGAGAATGCCCGGATTAGTAGCTGTCAGGTAACAATGTAAACTCTCCGATTAGTATTCTAATCACCAAATTAATCATCCCACCATATTGTACCATATGCCAATGATCAGCAAATACCAACATCCTTGTATATCATACCTCTCAGTAACATGATTTTTACTAAAGGTTGGGGATGAAGGAAACACCGAAATACTAAAAGTAGATGCAAAATAATGTGCAAGCAAGGAAAATAATGTGCAAGCAAGGAAAATAGAGTGGTGCTGTACTGGCGAAACATGACTGCCAGACGGGCGAGATTCAGTCATTACATATCGTACATGATTTATGAGAGTAGATACATTAAATACATAGGGAGGTATATAAATGAACAGGAAATATAAAGAATACATTACATATGCATAAAGGTTCATATATTGTAGTGAATGTTTCTTTCATTTACCTACAATAAGCACATCACTAACCTTCATTGAAATAAACATTGCCACAAAATACGAACACCGGGTAGCATCTTCTACCTTCACCTATGGTCTTAATATGAAACTATTCTTAATTTTATAGCCCTAGGGATTTACTCAACTCCTGTGAAGGAAAATTATGATTAATACATATTCGTTATACACTCATCTACTCCTTACAATAAGAACCTAAGCACCTAATTCAACAGTACACACACTGTAACTAGAACAATACAGATAGTACCTTAATATCCGCATAGCCCTCTGCAAGAATCCCTACTCAATGCCGTGAAGATGAGAACAAAGAAGACGTGAAGAAGACAGTAGAGTACAAGAGGAATTACGCAGAAGAGAGCATCGGCCACAACGTTGTCTTTTCCCAGGACATGAGTGAACTCTAGATTCCACTCCTGCAACATGAGGCTCCAACGCATCAGATGTTGGTTTTTATTTTTGTATCTGTTGATGCAGGTCAAGGGGTTATGATCAGTCATAATCTTTATGAGTTCCTGAGGAAGAAAGATAGATGGAAAAAGTATTAATAGCCAAAATTAGTGCGAGTGTCTCCTTCTCAACCGTTGAATATTTCCGTTGAGCGGAAGTCAATTTCTTCTAAAAGAACGTGACTGGGTGAGAAACGTCTTGCTCGTCGTTCTGTAATAAGACTGCTCCGACACCGACATCACTTGCGTCAGTGGCAAGCGAAAAAGGCAGGTTGAAATCTGGAGCACTTAAAATGGGGAAACTAAGAAGCACTGCTTTTAAGCGTTCAAATGCCCTTTGCGTTTCAGGAGTCCAAATAAAAGTAACAGTTTTCTTCAACAAGAAAAATTCCTTATAAATTTACAGTGATAACCAACTAGACCCAGGAATTTTCTGACATCCTTTCGACATTTTGGTATAGATATTTTCTTAATGGCCTCTACATTGGCTTGTTTAGGCGCCACCTTACCGTCACCGACCTCATGACCTAAATAGATTACCTTCACTTTGACAAACTCACTTTTTTTCAAATTAATTACTAATCCGGCCTTTTTTAAGACCTCAAATAAAGCCCTAATACGCTTCAGATGTGTTTCCCAGTCATCGCTATAAATAACGATATCATCAATATACACCACGCAACCTTCCAAACCATACACCAATGTGTTCATCAAACATTGAAAGGTAGCCGTAGCGTTTTTCATGCTGAACGGCACTACATGGCATTGAAATAATCCTTGGAGTCACAAAAGCAGCCTGTTTTGATAAAGGAACTTGCCAATACCCTTTTACCAAGTCAAATTTACTGATAAACTTAGATTTCCCCATGCAATCGATACAATCCTCAATACGAGGCAAGGGTAACAATCGGTCTGCGTGACTTCATTAACTTTCCTATAGTCGAAGCACAGACGAAAATCACCATCGGGCTTTTTCACTTACCCTGCTGGAGAGGACCATGGACTTTTACTTGGGTCTATTAAACCATGCTTTAACATATAGTCAATTTTTTTGGCTACTACCTTATTTTTAAAGGGGTTTAACCTATAAGGGGACTGTTTTATTGGTGTGGCATTCCCAACGTCCAGGTACCTCTGAAAACAATTCTTTATAACCCATAACTAATTCGCTTAAAGACCTTAGTTCCTCGCTACTGAGATGGGAGACCAAACCATCAAAGTTCTCTAAATAATTCTTATTACTCGACGTGCAAATATTGTTCTCACAGGTATCATCAGCAAAATCCTCTGAAAAGGAATAAAGATTATTATTATTTGAAACATTGTCCGCAATAGTGGCTATCGGAATAATTTTCTCTCTTCCCTTATATGGTTTTAACATGTTCAAATGACAAAATTGGAAAGCCTTCCTTCTTTCCGGAGTTTCAAGCAAATAATTTACTTCACTATCTTTTTTAAAAATTTTCCATTGTCCAGAGAAGGAAACTCTCAAAGAATTACCCGGTAACGGCAAAAGTACCAAAACCCTATCTCCTACTGCGAAATTACGCACTTTAGGATTTCTATCAAAAAAGTATTTCATCTTTCTTTGACAACACAATAAATTTTCTCGCGCAAATTTCCAAGCCTTCGACAATTCGTCACCCAAGTTTGTCACATAATCTAGCAAACTGATGTTGGGAATATCATCTTCCCACAATTTTCTTACCACATCAAGAGGACCATGCACACAATGTCCAAAGACCAAATCAAAAGGTGACAAACCTAAGGACTGACTTGGAGCTGACCGAAAGGCAAATAATAAATAAGGCAATTCCTTGTCCCAGTCGGATCCATGAGTTAAACAATATTTCTTGATCATTGACTTCAGGGTCTGATGGAACCTCTCCAGAGCACCCTGACATTCTGGATGATATGGGGAAGAAGTCACATGTCTAAAGCCCAATTCAGTCATATTATCTTTGAAATATTTGCCAACAAAATTAGTCCCACAGTCTGTCAGAATGACCTTGGGCATCCCAAAACTAGTAAAAACGTTGGTTAGTACCTCTACAATTTTTTCCCAACGACATCAAAC
>NC_087206.1:52029539-52032039 GCF_015104395.2 Macrobrachium nipponense | reverse complement strand
AAGTGACATATTTTCTTTATTCACGCGTGTTTATAATAGACGTATTCGTCTTTGTTTAAAATATGAGGGTGTATAAAGACGTTTTTTTTTCTTTTTTTTTCCATGCATGTGAACTGTGCTTAGATAAGCATATTTGGCTTAGAGACAGAGTGGCCACAATTTCATGGGCTCAGCAGAGAGGCGCGTTGCATTGTGGGTACTGCATACCTCGAGGGAGGGGATTGCAAGATGGGTACTAGTGTATGCCTCGGAGGAGTGTTCTGTTGCTTGACTGAGGGGTGTTTCAATGCTCATTGGGGGGAGAAACTTTTTTTTCTCTCATTGGGGGTGAACTCCTTTTTTTTTTCTTTGTGTCGGTGTGTTGGGGTATGGGTTTGCCCTTGACAATGAATACTAAGATCTCAGCTGATTGATTAGTTGATGAAGTGAAACGCCCCGTAGATCTTTTTTTTTAGAAAAGAGATATTTTTTTCCCCTTTTGGATGATGAGAAAAGGAAATAAAAGAGAATTGAAATGCATTGTATGGGTGTATGTTTTCTTTGTGCCTTGAAAGACACAAATATATTGGGGAGACACAGATTATTATTATTATTTTTTTTTATTGTGTTGGAGAAATTACTTTGAAATGCCGATGATTGGTGTTGTATCTGTGTTGTGTGGCAATGGTGTTGCATCTGGAGAAATTGTGTGTCATAAGGTTCAGCAATACTGTGTATGCTATTTTGAATTTACCCTTACTTGAGATCTTTGCAAGAGAATTATTGCTGTGGAGAATTATTATTATTATTAATAATTATTATACTTGAGATGTGTCACGGGATTACGGGAAACTTGTTTTACGAGAAATTTGAGATATTTCATGGGAGATTATTTTATAATTATTACAGATAATTATTCATGGAGAATTATTACAATGAATTAATGGGAGAAGTCTTGTCTTAATTATTTGTTGAGTTTTTGTAACTTTGGAGAATATTTCAGTCATTCGCGATGATGAGTTTTGCTGAATCTTGATGAATCTGACTGAATCTTAGTGAATTGTGTTGAATCTTGCTGAATTTTTTGCTGAATTTTGGTATAAAATTTTGGTGATTTTGTGATAATGATATTTCTGATACTGATTTTTTTATACTAATACGTGGGTGCCGTAATGCTGTCAAGGGTGGTGAAAACTTTTTTGAATTTTGGGAGGAACTAACAACACATTATTTTTGTTTTTTTTTTTCCCTTTTTTTATGTGTTCAGCAGATAATTGCTTGACATCTAGTGAGTCACGAGAGATAGTTAATAGTGCCGTTTGATGTTTTCTTTTCTACCTTTGTTTTTTGGAAGTTAGCCATTCGACAAGAAAGTTTTTTTCATCAATGGGTGGGTGAATTGAATCGTTTATTTTTTCTCTCCAGTTGGTTGTGCATATTTTATTAATGTCTCAGTTCGTGACTTAGAGTCATTGTTCGGGAACGTGTTTGTGTTTCAGCTATTTGATGCTGCAGTGAGATTTACGGGAGAATTTCTTGCACGTTTTGAATGCATACGTAGTGGCACTACATTTTTTCTCTGGATATTTATGTTCCAGAAATAGTGAGTTTTCTTGCACAATACATTTGTTGTATTTGTGACAACTTTGTGAGAGATAGGAAACTTGGCTAAGTTTTCTAGTGGCTTATGTCGTAGTGCATATGGAGAAGTCTTGGCTAAGACACTTTGTATTGGGAGTTTTTGTTATAATGACTTGTGGCACATTGGTGATTTTTTCTAGAATTTCCTAGACAGTTTTTATTTGCCGAGCTTTTACCCCTATTTTAGCAGTTATGCTAAATGGAGAGAGTTTTATAGTTTTTGACTATAACATTGAGTTATTCTCTGGAGAATTGGAGTTATAATTGGAGCTATATATTATTTTGGAGTTATGATTTGAGATATAATATATTGGAGATATATTTTTGGCCATTTTTGATATTTGCCAATGTGATGAGAGCTATGTTTAGTTCAATTATTTTGCAGCCATCTTTGTTGCAAATGGAGACACATGTTTGGAGATTATGGGGCAATATTTGTGAGTGTGTGAGCTAGATGCCTTGAGTGCACATTTTTTTGGAGGTAGGATTTCATTTTTTGATATTCCATTTTGGAGATATATTTTTTGGAGCCTTGTTTTATTCCACATGGAGTTATTGGGGAAATAGAGGTAAATATTTTTTTTATTTGCCGAAATAGAGGTGATTATTCTCTATTCCTGGAGTGGTGTTGTTTTTTTATTAACATGTGGCTATTGGAGAAATAAGAGTGAATAATATGGGGTTGGTTATTAACCAAATGGAGGAAATATTTTTAGATACGGAGTGGTGTTATTATTAATATGGTGAAATATATGGAGTTGGAATTAATCTTTGGCGGGTGACCCTTTTTTTGTGGTTATGGGAGTTTTTTGTTTTCTCGAGCCAAGAGAAGATTTCTGTGGTTCTCTTTTTTGGTTTCGTGACTATTTAGAGGCGAGTG
>NC_087206.1:52012039-52024539 GCF_015104395.2 Macrobrachium nipponense | reverse complement strand
CAAAAAGTACGTATGGCAAGAAAGGGCATCACACAACCCCGAAGTATATGCCTGGCAAAGGAAGGGCATCACACGATCCCTTACACGAACTGAAGAGATGCCAACAAAAGTACTGTTCATAGGGGATGGCAAGGAACACCTCCAAGATGCTACTAGCTGCAAATCGTCGAGGGCGTCTTCAGAATATTCGTGGAAATTGCCATAAGACGTCAGAAAATATGGGAGCTGTAAACCTTTCTATAGGGAACTGTTAACTGCCGTTTTATCACTCAGAAGGTCCCCACATCACCAGTGGGGATGAAAACAAAACAGGTGACGAATAGCTGAAGCACCGTCAAACATGAAAACATAAAGACCTTACATGGGTGACGTACCAATTAAAACTACAACTTCCCTTTGGGAGGATGAAAAGACCCCAAGTCCAGCCTTCAAAAGACATATGTAAAGCAAAAATACAAAATTAATCAAAAAAAAGGAAAAAAAATAATCTAATAGAATTTTTTTTGCAAATTTCAAAACAAAAAACAAATGAAGTGAAACCCTGAAAAAATAAAGAATGCTTATTATTGCGGAAAATTAATTCTGTTGTAAAGGACCTGGACAAAACGTTGGGAGCTATATTGTCCATACCTGGTATATGCCACATCTCGAGATCATACTCTTGGAGGGTCAAACTCTACCTAAGAATTCACATATTTCTATCTTTGAAACGTTGGATAAAGACTAAGGGGTTGTGGTCTGTATAAACTACAATAGGATAGTTAGAATTACTTAAATAAACATTAAAATGGGCCATTGGCTTTATTAGAAACAATTCTTCCTTTTCTATTGTAGGATATTTTCTTTCTAATGGCGACAATTTCTTGGAGAAGTAAGTGATGGGGAGTAGCGTTCCTACGTCATCCTCTTATCAATAGAACAGCACCAAGGCCCAAATCGCTAGCATCGGTACCTAATATGAAAGGCAATTTGAAATTTGGGGAGTGCAACAAAGGGTAACTAATCAAGGTAGCTTTCAGTCTTTCGAAAGCCCCCTGACATTCAGCAGACCAAATAAACTTGACACCTTTCTTTAACAGGTTTGTGAGAGGGTTAGCAATGTCAGAAAAATTGCAAATGAATCTGCAATAATATCCGACCATGCCAAGGAAACACCTAATACCCCTTTTATTAAGAGGTGCCAGAAAATCTGCAACTGCCTCCGCATTAGCCTTCTTGGGGGCGACCTTACCCAAGCCCACCTCATGACCGAGGTAAATTACCTTTGCTTGAGCGATATCGCTTTTTTTTTAGATCTACCACTAGGCCGGCCTTCTGCAATACCTGAAACAAAACTCTCAATCTTTTAAGACGAGTCTTCCAATCATCACTATAAATGATATCTACACAGACAACACAACCATCCAAATTTTGTGTTATGTAATTCATCAGCCTTTGGAACGTGGCAGCCGCATTACCTTGCATTCGAAAAGTCCGTCACCTGTCACAAAGGCCAAAATCTGTCTCGCCCGGGGTGAAAGACAGACCTGCCAATAGCCTTCCAAAAGATCTAATTTTGTCAAAAATTTTGCAGACCCAACACGATCAATACAGTCTTCCACCTTGGGTAGAGGAAAGGAGTCGGTTCTAGTTACAGCATTCATCTTTCGGTAATCGAAGCACAGACGGTTTTGTCTGCCTTCCTTTCTAACTAACACTACAGGCGAACTCCACGGACTACTGCTAGGTTCAATTAAATCATTGTCTAGCAAATATTGCACTTACTCTCTCACTATGTCTCTTTTTACTGGGTTAAGTCAGTAGGGGCGCTGTTTAAAAGGTTTTGCATCCCTCACCTCCGCATCATGTTCTAGGACCGTAGTTCTGCCTGGAGTGTCCTGAAAAATATCTCTGTATTCATTGATCAGGTTAATTAATGATACAGACCTGTCGGGATCCAGGTGCTGAAATTTAATTTGCAGATTATTTAAAATTTCAGAATTGCTATACAGTGCATCGGGTGTAACGGATAATTTATTACTAACTACTGACTTCACTGTAGCTACCTCTGTGTCTACTTCTACATTGACTTAGGTGACGGGATCCACGTCTATATTTTCAACTAATTCCACATCTTTACTTATGTAAGGTTTGAGCATATTAATATGACATACTCCAGTTTTCTTCCTTTTACCTGGGGGTCTCTATCAAATAATTCACGTCATTATATTTCTTCAGAACCTTCCACTGCCCTGAAAACTGGGTTTCCTGGGAAGGGCAGCAAAACTAGAACACTATCTCCAGGTTTAAACACCCTTTTTTGAGTCCCAACATCGTATTTGTTTTTCATCACCTGCTGGCTTTCTGCTAAATTCACTTTAGCAAACTCCCAGGCTTTTCTTAATTTCTCCTGAAGTCCTGACAAATAATCAAGACTGTTGACCTTGGGAGTCTCCCCCTCCAGATGTTCACGTACAACTTCCAAGGACCCATGTACACAATGCCCAAAAACAAGCTTGAAGGAGAGTATCCCAAAGCTTCATTTGGAACAGAACGAATAGCGCATTAAGCATACAGGACCTCTTTATCCCACTCTCTTCCTGACTCCATACAAAACTTTTTCAAAACAGACTTCAGGGTCTGGTGGAACCGTTCCACTTGGCCCTGACTCTCAGGCTGATACAGGGAAGAGGTAATGTGTTTTATCCCTAGTTCAGACATTTTATTCTTAAAAATTTGATGGTGAAATTAGTACCACAGTCCGATTGCAAAGGTTGAAGTATGCCAAACTTAGTAAAGAAGCCAACCAAGTTATCGATAATCTTTTAGTCTGAATACTCCTCAGGGGACAACCTCCAGGAAACAAGTTATCCTATTCACAATGGTTAACAAATACTCATTGCCCCCCCCACGTCCAAGGGAGAGGACCCACAACATCGATCACCACCTCTCTAAAAGGCTCCCCTACTGAAGGTATGGGAATGAGTGGAGCTCTAGGTAACTTTTGGTTGGGTTTCCCTACCAACTGACACACCCTGCAAGAATGTACATAGCGCTTTACATCTCGGCACATTCGGGGGCAATAAAAATGGTGTGCGACCTTTTGAAACGTTTTTCTGACCCCAAAATGCCCAGCAAGATTGTTTTCAAGAGCCAAAAACAAAATTTTGTTCCTATACTTTTCATGAACTACCAACTGACGGGTAACCTCTACCTGATAAGCAGGTGCATCAGCTGACCTACTAACCCTGTAAAGCAACCATCTCTCTTTACAGAATACTGGCTTCGATAAATCATTACTATCACTGCTAATAAATTCATGAAATTTGTGATGGTAATTGCTTCATAGCAAAGGAAGATAAAGGAAGGAAGAACACATTTTCAAGAAGTTCGGCAGCAAGGAGGTGTTAGTGCAATGTGTTGGAGGCGCCTGTTATCATGATGGTTCTAGAATCGGCAGGAGTGTTGTGGATCTCGTCGGGACGTGAGAAATGCCGCGATTTCTGATGCAATACCTCGTCTAGATTCATCTAGGAAATTCTGGAAATCTCGCGAGTCTGTGACGCTCGCCGTAGGCTCCGCCCCCAGAGTGCCGTATAAATGCAACGAACGAACTTTGGAGAGCAGTGATCGTAGTTGAGAAGGAAGAGATCATAAAAGACTTCAGAGAAGAAAAGGACTAGAGACGAAGGAACCGACGAAGTATCAATGAAAAGAAGAGTTGTTCGAGAGTTGGTTGGATATTGGTCTAGTCGTCTTCAGGAGTGGGCGGCCGTGTTTTCTCAACGTCGAGCAGACTTCAGAGAAGAAAAGGTCTTGCTACAGGTTTTGGGGAGTTCCTGCCTTTCAAGTAGACTAGTTTCTGCAATACGGAGTCAAGAGGACGACTGCAATTGCCGCTCTACATTTATGAAGCCAGCGCGTCGAATTGCCAAATTGACCAGCAAGTATTTGAATTGCCTCACTGTTCCCTCAGTTCATGCAGTGTAAGATTATATCGTTATATGTAAAAAGGAGATACCATTCTGCATTTACCTTTGTTAGTAAGCTTGTAAATAAACCTTTGTTGTGTTAGTGTTTCTTTCTATATTCATATCCCCAGTTTCAACTGTTGGTGTTGAAAAATATTTTTTTTTATTATTTCATATCGAATCTGAAGCGGACCTCTCTCAGAGGCCGTAACATTGTGTCGACCCTTTCCAGGATATTTCGACACCGTAACATTGTCTCTGAGATCTCAGAGTCCGTAACAAAATTCAACAGTTTGGGCTTTTCTAAAAGCCTTGGAATCCCACTCCACATCTCGACAATTAAGTATACAATTTGCCACAAATTCAGTCTTATGTCCATCAATCACATCCAAATCCAACTCGACCTTGGCTAGGTCAACCTCTTTTCCCTTTGACCTCGTTATTACCGAGATAAGTTTAAAAATATCACTCATAGGACAGTGGCCGTCCCCTAATCTGACCACAGACGGAATTGGAAAGATACAAGATTCATCAGTAATGGACAAATTGTTAGCAAAAATTAAATTGATCTTAGGTATTGGCAAACTATCAACAACCGCCAATTTTACCTCACCTGAAAAATAATTAGTATCAAGAAAAAACGTTTCTAGTGGGTATGAATCCACTGCATTCGGGAAACCACCCAATACTACATACTTATTCTTAAAAACGTGTCCTTCCGGGACAGACCCTCATAAAATTAATGAATGAGCAGCCCCAGTATCTCCCAATAATTAAATTTTTGTCCCAATCTGTTTAGTTTTATCCGTCCATTATGTACTTACGAAATCTAAGTCGTCTAGATTCATATTCCTTAGATGGTTTATTTGCTGTTACAATGCTGACAGGTTTCGGGTTTCTTTCGAAGTATTTCTTTCTCAAGAAACAATGTGCCTCGACATAACATCTCCTACTGCACCAAAAACAAATTATTCCTGACTCCAAAGCCTTAGCGTTATCTACTTTCCTACTGGTATTAACACAATTACGAGAACTAACATTACTTACACTACTACTAGTTTTATTATCACTATTATTTTCATTATTCGTATTCCTGTCGAAATCGGGTTTGTAAGATTCGAGTTATCTGTTCTGGTTATACCTTCTCCAACTCTATTGTTTATGGATACTTCCCTAGTTAACTTTTCCTGTCTGTGGGCGAGGGAGTACTCGTCCGACACAATAACGATCTCCTGTAAGGAGTCCAGTTTTACTTCATCCAAACGTATTTTTAACTCCCTAGTCACAGTCCTTCTAAACTCTTCTATCAAAATTAATTCCTTTAATTTAGAAAAATTGTCAATATCCTTCGACTTAAACCAGTCCTCACAAAACTGTTCCTTCTGCCTCGCAAATTCTACAAATGTCATCCCGGGCTCTTTCTTAAAATTGCGAAATTTCTGCTCATAGGCCTCAGGAACTAAATCATAGGCCTTAAGAATTATGGCTTTCACTGTGTCATAATCGTTACAAAGATATTCATTAAGTTTATTATATACATGCTGAGCTTTTCCTTTCAAACGACACTGTATCATAGTGGTCCACATATCTTTTGGCCAAACCAACCTTTTAGCTATCCTCTCAAAAGAAGTGAAAAATTCTGGGACATCTTCCTCATTGAACAAAGGTACTAACTTCAATGCTGACATCAAATTAAAATGATCCCCAGAGCTACTACTATTACGATGAATAATACCAGCAGTGACATTAATACGATGAATAATACCAGCAGTGACGTCACGCGGCCTTTACCCAATCAAAACGAAGCCCGGCGTGATGATATGCAGCTGAGAAGAATTCGGAGGCGCGCCTGCTGAGCATGCGATCGGGAGCTGGCTTTGAGCCCGCAGCCAGGCAGCCAATGAAAAAGAAGCTCCCCACCCACGAGCCAATGAAAAGGCAGCGGCACGACGCCCCCCGCTGCGCCACCGCAATATAAGCAGCTGGACTCACCTTCTCACTTCTACGGGCCGAACAAGGGAAAGGCCCGTGCCAACAAGAAGTGTTGGCTTAATACAAAAACAACAACAACCTTCTCACTTCAGTCCTTCACCCACCTCCGCCCAAGAGGATGTCTGAGGTTTATTCAGACGAACCGTCCGGAAAGAATAGAAAAGAAATAGAATTTAACATCAATTCTATCTGTAATAAACTCTACGGAATATACCCGAAAGTTTGACTACCCCAACTGAAATTTTTACCAATAAAATCCAATCGTTCTACCTGATTGAGATATGTCAACCTTCGGTGCGTTGCTCACCAGTTTAAGCAACAATGAGAAAGCAACAATTAGAAAAATAGAGAAGAACCTGTATAAAATTAATGCAGCTGAGGCAGCAATTACTTTTAATAAAACATGTTTAAAAGAGGGTTTACTTCCAGCATATTACTATTATTATTATTATTATTATTGTTACGAATTCTATGCAAGATAATCTCGTGTTCCCTTTCTTTAGCTTTTTCTTTGGCTTGAAACTGCATGGCTTTTAACTCCAACTCTTTAATTTTCGCTTCCTCCCTCAAAATACCGAGTCTCAACTTTCATCTAGTTCCCAGTTTCCATAGTTAGTGACGTTACCCTGTTCTTGATTTTTGTTCATATGTGAGGCACATACACTCTCTTGGTGCTCTTTAGCAGCTTTCAGTACCTCTTTGAGTAACTGCCCCTCATGAATTTCCGATGACAGTTCCAAATAAAAAAACTGAGACAAAAACCACAACTCCTCACGTGTCAAATAAAAAATATTTTCTTCCCAATCAGGATTACCAAGAAATTCGGCCACAGCCTCCTCAACTTGAAACTCGAAGTAAGGCATATTCTGAGTTAAATGGGGAAAGATAGAGAAAAATAAAGCTCCTATCACTTAAAAGCCTATCAAGCAAAACTATCCTTTTCCCACCATTCTCTGCCCTCCTCCTCGAGAAAACCTTGTGAACGTTAATGTCTGGTAGTAGATCATGGTCACGGTCGCTAATTATGTTATGATGGTGATGAGTTCAGAGATTCTTTGATTCACCTTAAAGCCCTTACCACTATGATAATGAGTAGGACTTATACCAGAACAAAAACAATCCAAAGTATTTCCTTAAAGAGAAGGATACAGAGACTAAACGAATACTTAATTATTTAATGCAACTAAAATCTTACAATCACAAAGAATCCCTTGAAAACTGTACTTTAGGGAAGAAAATAAACTTAGCTTGGCCCACTGAGTCTATGAGGTCATCTAGCCGTAGTAAAGGGTAACTATCCTTAACAGTAACAGAGTTTACTCTCCCGTAATCTGTACATAGTCACATACTGCCATCCTCCTTTGGTACCAACAGACAGGGAGATGCCCACGGTGACTTGCTAGGTTTAGCTAATCCAGCTCTCAGAAGATAGCCTACTTCTTCTCACAGTACTAGTTTCTTGGCAGGGCTGATGCGATAAGGATGCTGCCGTATTGTAGTAGTTCCTGGGAGAAGATTTATATCATGGGTGAGAACTGTGCATCAACCTGAATTTTCCCCGTAAAGGTCCAAGAAAGAGTAAATAAGGTTTTTGGAGTTCCTGTGACTAATGAAAAGAAAGATGCCGAAATGAATAGTTCATGTCTTTTAGAGCAGCACAATTATCTACTGAACGCCAAGAATGAACAAAATCAGGTTCTTACTTCAGGTCTCTGAAAATTATTAAAATTAACGCTTACAATTTTGTCTCCATAACCAACTTCAGAGTTCCTTGTATGATACCTTTTGAGCAATTTACATGAATAAATTGAGTTTTTTCTTTCTATCAGGAGTTTCAATCACATATGTATTGTTATTGACATTTTTAATTACCTTATAAGGACCAAAGAATTTGGATTTAATGGTGACCCAGAGATAGGAAAATGTGCCAACATCAAATCCCCTGTATTAAATTTTCCCTATCAACAGACTTATCATGCAAACAAGATAAAGACTGATCAAACCTCTGAGTAACTATAAGTTTATCTCTAGAGATTAGCTTACTTAAAAGATCTCAACCTACTTCAACTAAATTTAGGGACATTTACTTTTTCCCCAGCTTGGGACTGAGTAACTATATGTGTTGGGGATTGGTCAGTATCTGCTTTCTTATCATTCATGTCATTCATTAAGGCTTGGTCAGTATCTACTTTCTCATCATTCATGTCATTCATTAGGATATCGGATACAATCAAATTTGGAATGATTAATTTCCCTGCTAAATCATTACCTAGTAACAATGCAACCCCTTCTACTGGCAATTTTTTATCTATCACTCCTAGTTCAACATTTCCTTTTACAAGCTGACAATCAAGGTAGATATTGGCAAGGGGAATTGATGAAATTTCAGTTAGATCTTTCACAACAACCTTCTCACCAGTTAGATTCTTTTTAACATTAGGTAAAGACTTACTATACAACAAAGTCAAAGCAGCCCCAGTGTCTTATGATATAGTGACCTTATACGTTTGTCCATCCTCCCCCCAGGCTATTAACCGTTCAAACCTAAAGTCATCAAACACATCAGACACATTTGCACATACATGCGAAACAGGTTTGCTCTGGGAGGTTGGAAAACTTACATTAGGTTGCACAAAAGAATTGCGGACTTTATCAGCTCCTTTACATTTAGGTTCTTTACAATTACGAATTGTATGTCCTTCTCTCTTACATTAACTACATTTAACCTTGTCAAGAACTTTGGGACTATCATCCGAAATCTGTTGGGGTTTTACTGAAATTGGTTGTACAAAAGTCTCAGCTCATTTATTAGAAACAAACCTTTAGACTACTGAATAAGTATCAGCCAAGGAAGTAGCCTTCAATAAATTCTTTTCTTGCCTATCTTCGATATAAAGCATTACATTAAGGGGAAGTTTCCTTTTAAATTCTTAAAAAACAATTAAATTCATTAGTTCATCAAAAGTAGTTACTTTGGCACACTAAAGTCATTTCTTAAAAGCTCTAAGTTTGTCAGACGCAAATTCCAGAAGCGTTTGGATGCTGGGTTTACATAGATTACGAAATGCTTGTCGATATCCTTCCTCTGTTATGGAAAATAGTCTAAAATTGTCTTTTTAACTTGTTCATAGTCATCAGTATAGTCTAGATGCCTAACAACCTTAGCAGCTTTACCTGACAGTTTAGGTTTAATGAGCCATATCCACTGTTCAACAGGCCACTTAAGGTGATTGGCAGTTTCCTTAAATATCCTGAAATAATCTTCTGGATCATACCTGAAGGAAGGAACTAATTTTATATTTCTTGTCAAGTCAAATGGTAATAATTCTTTTTCTGATAACCTACATTTGAGATTAATTGAAACCTTCTCTTGTTCTAAAAAGCTAAACTAGCTTCTAATTCTAACCTAGGTTTCTCCATTTCCTCTCTAGAAGCTTGTAAAGACAATTCTTTTTTTACCGTAACAGCTAGACTGGCTTCTAATTCTAATCGAACTCTCACCATTTCAAACTTTTCTCTTTCTTCCTGTAGAGATACCTCCATTTTCACTCAAGCAGCTTGCAAAGATCATTCTTCTTGTTTTAAAGATAACTGCGCTTTTTCATGCTCTACTGCAAGACGTTCAAACTCTAGTTTTTGTTCAACTGTGAGGTAAGTGGTTTCTGGAACAAGATACTGTCTAGCTTTAATAACCAGGGACCTAATATGCATATAGTGCTCTATTATAACTTTCCTAATCTCAAACCTACGCATGCTAGAACATGCATCAATTTTAAATGCGTAGCTATTTCAACTAGCTCCGCTTTCTTAGCATAGGTTATAGTGTGCAAATCAGAGGAAGGATCGGCCACAAACTTTTGTGTAACAAAGTTCGCCATTATGAAAAAAAGAAAACTTCAAAAATGATGGAAACAACTGAATTACAGTTTCACAATGGTTAAATTAGGACTATAACTATTAGTTAAGTAATAACCACGAAATTATAAACTCCAACATTGCTTAAAAACAAAAGGCTTATACACAAACATATTCGAGAAATATTTGAAATTGAATAAGGTTCAAACCAAAATGAAGTCAAAAGCAAGCACAGTCGCTCAGCTAACAACCGTAACTTACTCCACCTCGATTAGAACAGTAAATTTACATACATATATGTCAGGCGTTGAAAAAGATTCATTCACTACCCCACGGACAAAATGAATAGCGCATGGTACTGGTACTTACGGACCCGGGAAAAGACTTTACGCATGTGAAAGTCACAAAGCAATAAGATATATAAGGAACTTGTAAACAATGGTACGACAGAGTAACTGGTTAACCAACGCATGGAGTCTCAGTTGGGAAAAAAAGGGTGGGGGAGGAGGTAAAAACCATTACACAGTCACCGGCAGACATTTACAAAACAGAACGGCCGTTTTCTCTCACCGAAAATTTACACACAATAATGTAAATAAATTATTCTGTCGAGCAAGCCCACAAACAATCATCTAACGAACGAGAATTCAGAATGTTTTCATCAATTAAGGTTGAATAACAAATTACTGATTAAATGTGAAACCACTGTCAACTGATAATTAACAAGGTTGTCAAACAGTATATTAAAATTATCCCAGACAGGCCCCCATTATATTGTTACAGATATAAGAGACATTGTGTAATTAATGTAAAGTGAATTTATACCCTTAGGTTCAATAGGCTATAACAATCAAATATCAAAATGATAATACGTCAATACAAATTTTAAATATTATTGTGTAAAATGATTATTAACAGCAAATTACATACAAACAAACAATGTACTTAAGACAGGAAGACAGAAACAATTGCCAACCACTTATCAGAGAAGTAAATTATTATATGAGTTGGAAAAACTTAGAACAAAATACAATTTGTTATTCAAACCTTACAATACAAAAGTTATACTTAAGAATATAGACTTATCAAAGTAGGTGAACTTCTTCCCTACCAGATACCAGATCCTGTTTAACTGAGTGGAGACTGACGATAGAGGTGAAATATAGGTTGGGGTGGAGAGAGTCAAGGCAAGTTAGTTTAAAGACAGGAACAACTACTTCGAAAGGACAATAGAAAATGGTATACGGAGGGGAAACAATCAGACAAAGTATAAACATGAAACAACTGTACAATAAAATGTGGAAGGTGGAGAAATATACATACATACACACACACACACACACACACACACACACACACATATATATATATATATATATATATATATATATATATATATATATATATATAGCAATTTGGTGTGAAGGGGGAGGACAGTTCTTCATTCCTTTCAAAGTACTTTATTTAGATGCGACGTTTCAAGACGTTTAGTCCCATTTTCAAAGCTATATAATAAAAGAAACATACATTAAAAAAACAGACTCGGAATAAAATGAAAGAATAAATTTTTTTTTTACATACAACATAAAATCATCAGTACAATAAAAAGGAAGAGAGTTTACCAAATGGTGCCGAGGGCACAGACCGAGTGACAGTTTGGGCCAGGATCAGCTTCGACTTAAACTCACGAGAGGTATAGAGGTGTTGAGGTGGTCTGAGTATTTAGTTGAGGGACAAGCTGTTTAATAAAAAGCGATTCCAAAATTGCCAGTTGTTGGTCGTTAGGAGTTCGGCCTATGATTTTAAAATCCTTGTAACTGACATCGAATTTACATATTTTTGCATGTTCATGTATGCAAGAGAATTCTGGATTTGATAATTTAACACCAGTTCGATAACTCATGCCTCGATGAGAATCCAATCTTACTTTTAACAACCTGCTGGTGGATCCGACATATTTCCCCAGGTTACATCTGGGGCAATTAAATAGGTAAATGACTCCCGAGGTCATCAGAGAGTGAAGGGTCTCTTTGTATTTGAAAAATGACCAGTGATGGAGATACAGGATACAGAAGTGAAGAGAGTATTAAGGAAAATGAAGAATGGTAAAGCACAAGGTCCATTGGAGTTCCTAATTGAAATTATAAAATTACTAGGTACAGAGGGGGAGAAATGGATGCTGGATTTGTTGAAAGCTATATGGGAAGAGAAAGAAATACCAAGGGACTGGGAGGAAAATCTAATGGTAAATACATACAAGTAGAAGGGAGATGTCATGGATTGTGGCAACTACAGGGGAATTAAACTAACAGAGGATAGATTGAAAGTTTTAGAGTAGATACTAGATGAGAGATTAAGAGAGATTGCAAAGATTGGGAAACAGCAGTATGGATTCATGAGAGGAGGAGGGACAGTGGATGTTAGTAAGACAGCTACAGGAAAAGATGCTAGAGGGCAACCAGGAGGCATATTCCTGAAGTGTATAAGCCTTAGCCGACATGGGGCCTGCTCAGCCAATCACAGACCGGGAAAACAGTGACATAGAATGACGTAGGTCCCCTTTCTGCCAATCACTGGAGGAGGATGAATGATATTGAAAAAGTTTCGTGTATTACTCAAAACCCATTTAGATACGAACTGCCTTTACGTATGTCTATTAGAAAAAACATAAATCGAACACTTAATAGAAGGAATTTTCATTTG
>NC_087206.1:51997039-52007039 GCF_015104395.2 Macrobrachium nipponense | reverse complement strand
TGTCATTAAATAAATGTTGATACTGATGAATGAAGTGATATCTGTGGCTGTGTGAGGAGAATGGCAGAGGTAGATGTTGCAGAGGGGGTCTGAAGGCTCTGATACATACTATGCAATCTTGCACAACTTACTTCTCCAGATATCTCAGCACTGGACACAAACATTCATGGCAAAAAATAATGATTAGGGCGTTCATGTTACAACTCATGTTTAAAGTGTGTACGTATCAGGTAAATGATCCCTATTTTTAGACTATCTTTATGAATTCAAAACACATTTCATTACACTCAACAAAATACTAAATTCAGCAATACTCTCCATTATAGGCCGGGGTTCAGTGGGTTCAGCAGTGGTGATTTCATAATGGAGGGTGGTGACGACTTGTGTTTTAGCCTATCTCCCTGATGCTTTGTCAGTAGCGGATCGACAGGGCTTTCACAGTAAAGAAACTGTGGTCCTCGATGCCAAGACTGCCTGGGTGTCAACTCTCAAACTAGTCCCTCGTGACAAAATATTGCCTGGGTTCCATCTGATTGGCACATACTTCAGCACCGTGGTCCACACTCCTGTAGAATACTGTTAACCTCTCTTACCCTATTAGCTATACACTTACTGTTAGCCTTCTTTTAGCTATTCATCAAAGTTATAGCAACCTTACGATCGCTCCAGATTATAACTGTATTGGCTCTTAAACTCTTCAAGTTTAAAGCTAACTGGTTAGTTTCTCCCTTACTTCCCCCAACATGAGCAGTTTCCCCATATGCCTTCCCCGAGGCATCAATAATGACATGACTCTCTAATTCCTCTAACGAAATTCCTCTCTTAGGAACAAAGGTGACAACATAATTGTCGACTAGATTGACCAATTCTTCCCTTCCGGTGCTCTGAAGGTATGTCTGAAGGACGAGTTACAGGCAACATGAACTTGTGATCTTAAACACCAGCACAATGAAAGCAAAATTAGCCACCAGTAACAGCGCCTTTTACAACAGGAATTGAGTAAACTTCATATCTTATAGATCAAGAAGGACACAGTGAAAGCTTTAGATAAGTTGGAGACCAGGGTACAGGAATTTTGACTACATTTCAACAGCAAAACGTACAATAACGCTACTAAATTGTGGTTTGAACACAAAAATCATTCAAAGAAGTTTCTCCTTTTGACTCTGGTGAGGCATTAAACAATTCTGAGGGAAGTGGTAGAATTCTTTTAAACGCTTAAACAAGGCAAGTCATAGCCTTCTACTCTAACTCTAGCACAACAGCACAGTCAGCAACAATTACACTTACAACCTTGATGGCTCTAGGTGGCTTTCTCTCTCAAAACAGCAAAACAAGGCAATTGGCATGTAGTGGCTTTCTACTCAAACTCTAGCTCGACAGCACAGTTAGCAATAATTACACTTAAAGCTTTGATGGCACTAAGCGGCCTCCTCAAAACAGTGAAACAAGGCATCAGGCGTGCAGTGAGTGGCCTTCTACTCTAACTAGCGTAACAACACAGTTAGCAACAATTACATACACTTGGAGCTTCGACATACTTGGGGCTTTGGCAACTCTAAGCGGCTTTCTCTCTCAGGGCACTAGATAATCACATGAAGTTAGTTACATTATCCAGCTTATGACTTTGGTTAACAAGAACATCAAACAATTCTTTGCACTAATTTTACTGGGAATACATGTGAGGGAAGTTCTTTCAACTTTATATTAATAAAACAAATTTATTAAGTTTTTCAATGGTTGTAATGTGATTAACTAACTTTTGAAACACCACCACAATGGTGTCTCCAACTGGTGCACTCTTAAGTGCGTACAAGTCTCCATTAGGTGCGTTTTGCACATGCAAAGTCCCTTCAGATGAAAGGTAAATTCACAATGGGCCACAGCTAATACAGCTTTTGAAACTTCACCATAGCACGTCTTCCAAAGTCACATAGGGTGCAGAATTATATTCACCATGGGCTGCAGTTACTATGACTTTTGAAACACTGCTGCAGAGCAAGTTTTCCTACTGCATCAAGTGTGTTTCGCACATGCAAAGTCCCGAAGGAAGCAAGGGTGATTTCACACTGGGCTGCAGTCACTACATCATATCACTATATATAAAACCAAGAAAATTTAGCTAATCACTATCGACATTCATAGGAGCGCACTTGCTCTTTTACTTCATCAAACACTTGGCAAAATCTGTACCCTTGAGCCTACCCCATATTATATTCACGGTTTCTCAGCCAAGCATGAAAAGCCATCACTTGGTCGATGTTCCCGATGCTTGCTGGCACAGGCTATCCACATTCAAAGGGCCAAAAGTCGAAATTTTCCCTCCAACTGGAATGGTTCTGTCCCAAGATGGTGTGCCCATCTAATCGAAGGTCCAGCAAAATCAGGGTGGGTTTTTTCATTTTTATTATAAAACTAAACTATTCAAATTTAACAAATACAATGAACTTAAAAGTGGACTCACGCTAACTCCCAACTTACAAAGGCAATAAAATCTGAAACAACTGATCACAAGGCATGCAAAAGACAATGAGAAAAATGTTACCAAAAATTTCCTTAAAATCTCTCGACTTTGCCCTAAAAAAGTTAGAAATCAACGAATCCAAACCTTGGATGGCAAAAATACAAAAGTATTAGAAGTGACCATTTTACTGACTCTTTACAATACCGGTTCTTGGCTAAGAGAGACAATTACGCAATCATAATCCTACCTTTGGTGATGCCTGGGAGAGAGAGGCAGAGGGGGCTTTTGCATGGTCCAACATCACTTTGCATTGTTACTCAAAGGTTCTACATTGGTCAATTTGTCCAAATTTTATTTTTAAGCATCACAAAGAGAGTCGTTTTAATATTCACATTACTGCCTGTGCAGCCAAAGTTTGGTAAATGTCGCAAATCTCTAGTTTTGGAGTTGAGGGCATTCGAACTACAACTCCAAAATATGGGATTTCCGACAAAAATCTTCATCAAATTTGTTAAAAACGCATGGCAATACCAGTAAAAATTATTCTGTTATCCACTGTGGGTGTAAAAACTCTGAACTTACGAAATCATGAGCAATGGTGATGTAGAACGACACACGAACAATATTTACATTTTACGTAACAACACAACTCGTCAGTATGTCGCCGTTTTAGTTCGTATTTAGCCCATGGCTTGGGTTACAGTTTTGTGCCTCATCTTAGCACTAGCTAACCTAACCAAGCATACAAGTCGCAATTTGTTATGTTAGCTATGGAGGTGGGGGCTGGTTTTGTCTTACTTTATAAGTTATAATTTGATGAAGTAATGCCACATAACCTAGGGGTGTTTACTGTTCATAATTTTGCCCTATTAGTTATGGAGTGGGGTGGTGTATTGTCCTACCTTATAAGTCGTAATTTGATGAAGCCTTTGTGTAGACTAGTGCTGTAATTGCATTATCTCTATTTTTTTGTGACCATTATATATAGTATACTTGGCGATTACTATGATATGCGCACTGTTCGTTGCAATTAGGGCAAATTACTCCCTTGGGCAAAATTCTGTCGTAAGGTAGCAAATACTTGATAAAATGTTCACTTGGTGAATGGGAATTTCGAATAATCATTCACTGATCCGTAATTACAGCCATTTTCTAATCCAACAATATCCATGATAGCCTTCAGTGTTATCCAGAATTATAACGAGGCCAAAGTGGGTGGAGCCTCGTGAAGTCATCATTCTGACGGTAATTATTGGTGAAGGTTTAAAGCCAAAATACGGTACCGGCTATTTTTTTTCAGTAAATAGGTAGATAGCCAATAAATAAAAATTGCTTGACATTGGATATAGCAGCTATCAAATCAAGCTTGTCTACTATGTTTTTGAAAATTACCAACTATCCCCTACATCTTGTCAATCTGATTGTGACCTATAAAGTAGAATGTAATTTCTTAAGACACTTATTTTGGGAGTTAGACTAATAATCGAAGTGTTTTTGTATTTAATAACATATTTTGTTGGTTTGTTCATTATGACAATTATCGGTGGAGAGACTTCAGAGTTCATAGCCAATCATCCATCGAGAAAGAGGGAAGAAATGCTGTCATAAGTTACGTAACGATTGCGTTCGAAACCTTTTCTCTGAGTAAGTTGGCCCGTCTTCAAAAAAAGTCACTTTTACATTATAAGTACCAAATTTATTCAACCTACGTAATGCAGAATACAGTCAAAATGTATGTGTAGATATAATGTGTATTCTGAATAAGCGTTATATTTATGAAATGCAGAGATAAAAAGTCATTGCGAAAAAACCGTGTTACAGAGGCCCTGAATCTCATAGTAATTTATTGCTCCATTCACAGAGACGTAGATATGCTTATTAAGTTATTGATGGTTTTCCACTAATACGTAGATCTGGGTTCCTTGAAGGAAAAGACTAATAATGATGGGATTAAAAAATGTATTGGTGTAATGATATATAATGGCCTAATTGCCAAGCTGAAGGCTAGAAGAAGATTTGATCTGCTTTTTTACATCATCAAACTTCCATCAAAATACTGATGCATTATGACCAGGATAAATGATACAAGATGAGGCCTTTGGGAAACCGGCTCATCATCTTCTATTAGACCATCTACATGTCAAGACTGTTGTTATAGTTACAGTATGGTTCCATTCAGAGGGGAAGTGAACATTTGCCAGTATTTTCCAGGAAAATCCCATAAATATGAAGTGAAATCATACAAAATATGCCTCTCTGAGGCATACTTTTAGAACAGTATGCTGCATGCAGGATATAGTGACAAGCTGATGATATTAGTTTTTGACTGTGAAGTTAATGAACAACTATTGAGCTGTGGTGCTCAATGTATAGAGACAATTATTATTATTCTAGGAATTAGCAGTAAATCTCTTTAAATATCTGTGGGGTACAGTAAAAGTAAAAAAAAATATCTTGCACAAATCAGTGACAAAAGCAAAATTTAAAAAAGGGGGAGAATAGCCATGGTGTCAGTGTTCAAATGGTTTAATAAGAGAAATACTTTAGCACTTTAGACTTCTCATGAATATTGTAGTGGTCTGGTTCCAAGTGGTATGCAAACTAGACACCCTGAAGAAATAATCTAGTAATAAGGCCAAGAAAGTTGATGATATGGCAGATCTGTCCGGTTACTATATACTGGAACAAAGTACAAAAAGTTTGTAATCCCTACAGTTCTTATAAAAGTATATATCTTTAAAGCTGAAATGTTAAGAGTTCTCAGCTCCCTTACAAGAACCAAATTATATATATATATATATTTTTGATAATTTGGACAATTAATTCATATAAAGATTTTCACATATGAAATGTATGTTGACCTATAAAATCATTTGCATAATTTACAGTAACGTGCAATTTTGTGATAAATAATTATTTTATAGTATATTACTGTCATTATGCAAAAATTCCAGCATGATTTCAAAACTTTATGTTAAAAGTTTTTTACTTTTTTGTAAATATATCTTGGTTGGTAGCAGTCTATCTATCATTATTTCACTTAATCTTTTTTGAAATGGAAAATGTCTTTACAGTTATAAAGTAGACCTAAGAAGGCATTAAAATTATGCTAATTTTGAAAGTAAAAAGAGGTTATTCAGGATTATGGCCACAGATGCACCAATCTGCAGTAGCAGAAACTCTCCAGTTGCACACCAGCGTATCAATATGTAAGAAACGTATTGGAAGGAATACAGGTCTATGTAGACACTGAGAAGAGGTGTTTAAAACATTGGCGACAATGAGATATAAAAAGTATTTTCTTTCCATCAGGTAGAAGACAAGGTTTCAGTGGTCATAAGATGCTATGGGGTGTTGCCAGTGGTGGTCATTAGTTTCAGATGGGTGCTGGGCTGTCATTTGAAGTCGCTATTACATGACTATATTTTTTTAAATTGAAGGTGCCTAGTTCATTGTCCAGGAGCTAGGAGGTGCTGCCAGTAAAAGAGAATCTGGCAGTGTGCTGGCCACAGTTACTTTGCTGTATGGCAACTTTGCTAATTTTTTTTCTTCAGCTGCAACCAAGGCTAAATATGTCATAATAGTTACACAGTATGGACCTCTGGTCACATCTTGTATAGCATCTATATATGATTTTGTCTGTTTATCATTAATGTCATGGTAGTCCTTGGTCTCACAGACGACTTTTGTGGTTTGCTCTAATGCTTTGGAAATCTCCGGCAACTAAATCTCCCTAGTGAGGTTGATCTTTTATGACTTGACATTCACGTTGAGCTCTGGTAGTGTGAGGGGCTCAGGCTTATCCCAATATTCCCAAGTGTCCCTCAATGGCTTGAGGAGAGTGAGGGCTCATATGGTGTAGTTGGTTGGCAGTAAGGAGAACTCTGTGGTTGAAATCAGTGGACTTCTTCATAAGCAACCCTTTCACCTTGTGTATCCATCCAGCCAGCACATGATGTGGGGGAACGAGTGTCTGAGATTACCTCAAGGACATAGTCCACCTTTTTTGTAGACCTCAAGACATGTCATAGGTTGAGATGCATTTCTGCTTCCCAGAAACAGACAGATGACTCAGTTCTCTGGAAAGTAGGCAAACGGAGATTTACCACGTTTACATTTGTGCGTTGGTCTGGTGACATGTCATGTATGCTTTACTCTTAATGGGATTATTCTTAAGTAGCAGATTTGGCCATAATTTAGTTTGTTAGCCACCAGGGTTTGGTGTGAAAACCAAGTTTTTATATCTACCGTACTACATAAAGAGTTGTTTTAGTTGCCAAGGAAGAGACTTGTGAGCCACATAAGATTGTTAGTTGTCTGTAATTTACCAGGGGTTTTGTATGAATACTATGCTTTTGTTTACCGATTTGGAAGACAAGTGAGAACTTTAGAGGAAAAGCAAGGCAGTGCTAAGCACCATAATTAGTCCATCAGTGGCTAGTTTTCAGGTAAGGAATGACTATGAACCAGGCTCCTACCAGGTTGCTCTATTGGGTCACTAATGTAAATGTAAATTATACATGGGAGGCTGGGAGCACAGTGATTTTTATCATCAAGATTTGACTCACTTTTTAAACAGCATGTGGACAGAAAAATTTTGTTTCAGACCTAAAGTGAGTCAGGTGACGCTGGCAATGTACTAGTATTTGATAGAGAGAGTGACCCATGACCTTGCCAGTTGAATTCAGTTAATACCAGTGGGGCACAGGCCGCAAATTACCTGTTCACCGAGAAAGACATATCTGTGTTTGTTTTTCCTGTATACCATTTTGATAGTTTAAAACACACTGTTGATACAGTACGTGGATAGCCACTGGATATAGAATGTGCAAACTTATGCAAATAAATTTATTTAACAACCACTACCATGGTGAAAATACACCAATGACTTGAAATATAGCCATGAAAAGATTAATCCAAAGCCTAACTCATACTACATATACATTCTGGCTTTCACAATGTTAAAACGTGTTCATTTACAAATATTACAGTCCTATTATAAAATGTTATATTTTTCCATTCTATAATTCTAAATGTATACGTCCCTGGTAGCTTCATTTAACCAACTTTCAAATTATATTGAACATGAACAGTATTTCCCAAGGCTATGGAGCATCTGGATCTCTAGTCACGATAGAGTGATTGCATATCTTCTAATGAGCAGGAGAATGACCATTCCTGCAGTTTGAAAAGTTACACAAGTACAAACCTTCAATTCTGCCCTTTTAAGCAACTTTAGAGCGCTCACAGTAAGACACAGCCTATCCTATTAGAGATAATGCTACACTGACAGAGGTATGCAGTTCATACAATTTTGTATTATATACTCAACCAAATGTCAGACATAATAAGTTCCTTCCTACCAGGCGTAGTCAGACTCCTTGTAGCATTTCTGTGATATTCAAATATGCAAACATAATCTCATTCAATGGCAAAAGGGACTTGTGGCTGAACTTCGATGTGCTGAACAGATAGAAAATAGCAATAGCAAATTAATGTGGTGTACTGGGACAAACTTCTGTTTCGTAAAAGCTGTCAAAGTTTTGACTTTGCTTTAGGGATCTCTATTTTGACAGAAGGTTAGGGAGAAGGTTTTCATTGCCCAATATGACTTCTAACAATAAATGTATGTCAGCCTCATGTGCCTGAATAAACAATCATATGAAAAATTAACCTGACTTACAGTGTATTCAATACCAGAGATAATATTAATATTACAGAGTATGAAATTTATTCAAAATTTTTGTCATTAAATTTTTTGAAGTATACCTTTCAACACCCAACACACGTATGCTTCCACATCAAGCAATACTGCTTCAACCAGCAAAACCGCTTCAAATGAACAAAGTGACTCTTCGCAGTTGATGCTGCCTTAATCATTATTTTCTTGACAATCATTACAAATGATGGCACCAAAAACAGACAATAACACCTCTGTCTGCAATGCCAGTTCAATTAAATAGACAAATAAGACAAAGTTACCACAAGTACTTTTTTAAAAAACAATTGGTACATAAAAAATGCAAATCAAAATAAAACCCTATTAGGAACGATGGATCCTCAAATAGTTCATTTTTCTTAACTATCAATGCAAATAGACAATCGATGCAGCCTTAACTAGAGATACCACTTGAATTAAACACATGACATACTACATACAACTCCACATGAAGCAAAACAAATGATGCTACCTTTGCGTATCGTGCAAGCTTATGGTTTTTGGTCTTTCTCTTGTGCTATCCGTACATACTTAACGGGATGCAGAAACAACATTTCAATTTGAAGTTATTAGTGTTAAATGGAGGAAGACTAACATTTGACTCTTGTTACAATAATACCCACCTTTAAAATCTGCCGGAAACAATAGCATTCAGCGCACCGAAACATGCCTTTTCTGGATTAACATTGTATGTTTTACTTATAGGAAGGTCTGGATCTCGGCCAAATCAAAGGGCAAGATACTGCAGTTATGGCAAAGCAAGTATTCCTTCTATTTCATTCGCTATTCATGCAAACACTTTCCAAATTATATTATTAAATAATTGATGTGGGTGCAACGAGTAACCCAAATTCATATTCTAGAGAGTGTATCAATACCTGAACACGAAGGATTACTAAACCCTGTTGATGTTGAACCGTTTTAAATGCAAAATAATCATGAACCATAACAATTTCAAAAGTTGACAACCCTTGGCAGATATTGAGCTCTTACAATTTCAGGAAATTGCATGCGCTGTGGCTCTAATGAATCATGAAATTTTGATACCCGGCGTTTAGTATGGGCATGCATGCATTGTTGGAAAAGTGTCGATGAAACAGCACAATGACTAACAAAAAGGATACGAGAATTTGTCACCTGTAAATATAGATAAAGGAAGGAATAAAGGCTGGACAGGATGTGATTAGTGCCATAAGAAATACAGTCATAGATTGATTCAGTGATGATAAAGTTAAGAAACCGAAATAGTTCTGTCCTAATTATTTCGATTTAGGATTTTCATTTGTAGAAGAATAGAATAATATGAGTAGTGAGATTTCAAGATTGATGAGACTGAAAAAATGTAATCTGAGGTAATTGATATACCTGTAAACGTACCTCAGTTCATTGAGCTGAAAATAGTTAATTTCAGAAATAAAACTGAATAATTGAAAATTGTCCTCGGACTAATATGCCACGAAGGAATGAATTATCAAAATTTGCTATGACTAAAATGAATACCTATATCTACCGATCATAACATGTAGACAAAGTTAAGGGAAAGAACTTCTTGGCATAAAAGTCTATACAGACTTCATGTAAAATTATTGAGAAAAGATTTGAAGTTGCTAGTGCCCTTGAATATATGTAGGCATACTAGTATTGAGAGTTATTGGTAGCATTACTGATAGAAACAGTACGGATGATGCATTATCTAAGATAAGTAGCATGTTAGAAGTACTGCCAGAAATAATGGTGAACTGAAACCAAGAAATGAAAATCTGTAATATAAATAGTTAGGAGGGTAGCATTGACAGTGTAGGAACATACAAAAAACT
>NC_087206.1:51954539-51994539 GCF_015104395.2 Macrobrachium nipponense | reverse complement strand
CTTAATCACCCAATAACTCAAAATATGAATATAAAAGAGAAAATTATCCCCCATGGATGTGTTACCAGTAACAAGCGAAATACCCAGCGGTGGAAAAAAGAAAGAACAGACCAAACCTTCGTTTAGCAGCAAAAAGTAAACAAAACTTGAGTATAAGAGTTACGTTACTGGGTTTAAAGATTTACGTTAACTTTTCATGCATATATATATATATATATATATATATATTCCAACATATGGCGTTCCGAAGTATGGCGGTTACTAGTAACTCGAAAAATGGAAGACTTGTAGGAGGAAGTACATCTCAGGTGGTCCTTAAAATACTTTTATTACAACGTTTCAAAACACAAAGGTTTCATTTTCAAGCTGTAAAGACATAAAACAATAAAATTAATATTAAAAGCGCTAAATTACAAATAAAAGGCATATTTACATTATACAAGACAAGATAAAAAAAAAAATAAAAACTAGTTAGCAGAACCAACCATCAAGAGAGAAAGGGAGGACAGAAGTCAGAAGGAACAAACCAGAAATGACCGGCAACAGCTCACGTTAGGTAAAGAGTTGTCGAGGAAGACTGCGTGTTCAATTGAGGAACAAGCGTTTAATAAACAAGGACTCCAGAATTGTCAGTAGTTTGCCATTCGGTGCCCGTCCCAATATTTCAAAATCTTTGTATTTTGTATATTTCAGCTTGCATTTATTAGCGTGTTGTCTGATATTAGAAAATTCTGGATTAGCAAGTTTGTTACCAGTTCTATAGCTAACGCCCTTATGGCAATCAATTCTGACCCTCAGTAACCTCTGTGTGGATCCCACGTAGGTCCCCAGATTACATCTAGGGCAATTAAACTTGTACACAACACATGAGGTCATCAAAGGGTCAAGTTTATCCTTGAATTTAAACAAACTACCTAAACTGAGTGGGTTGTTGATGAAATCCTCAAATATTTAGACTACTTACATGCAATAGTATACTGAAGACTTGAGGGATGAAATTTAAGCTACCTGCAGATACCATCCTATTTTAATACTCTATATTAATGGCATCGCAGGGCCAATTGGACAATTACAAAAGAAAGGGGTGGTACGTAAACTACTAAAACTAAATGTGACTAAAACTGAATTTATGTTGGCAGGGAAATGAAAATATGTTAATGAACCTTAGAGACATTCAGGCAAATATCAACAGTAAGTTGATGAAAATATTTAACAAAATCCGTAACCTTAGTGTGTACTGGGGTGCAATTTATTTTGCTTCATAATCCGTAAATAAACATATGTGAGAGTTAATGGGTACCACATTAAATTGTGACTTTTAAAATTATAGATATCGTAATGGTTGTTTAATTAAGCCTTTAAAATTTTAGTGATGTCCAAATCTCGTTTGTGGGGAAACGCTTATGAGCTTAGAAATTATTTTTTAATTACATTTTTAGACAGAAATCTGGTTTGTGGCTTCATTTTGAACCAAATAATTGGATCTGATTGTGTTATCTTTAGGAAATAAAAAAAACAGCAAATGACATAGGATGATATACTAAAGTTAGCCAAATATGACATTTATTTACTTTTTGTAAATAAAGGCTAAAAGTATAAGAGATATATAAATTCTCTTGTGAACAAAAGTTACACTGTATTTCCAATATGTATATATATTTCAAAGCTATACAAGTGCCAGTTATCAAATATTAAAGACTTAAGGTTTAACAAGAAAAAAAGGGGCAAATATTTTCGTGTTTATCTGTTCTGGGGCGGTTGAAAGAAATTTGTTATAACGGGTCCACTGGAAAAAGAAAGAGTTAAGCCATACCCAACATTCTCCACGTGTTATCCAAATGCTACTCAACATCAAACATTGATGGTTAAATTGTTATTCAGTTTTCTACAGAAATTTTTTGATAGCATCAAAATTTCAAATGGTTAACAAACTTGAATGTAATTACATTTTTCTGCGTTACTGCACCCTGCCAGTAATTCTCCTAGATTTATATTTTTTTTGAACTGATGGGCAAATGGTCGTTGAATGGAGTTGCAGAGTAACTTCAATGGAGTCTTGGTCGGGTAATTAAAAAGTGGTGAAGGTCGTCTTTCAGGTTATAAACTTTTAGGAGAGTATTTTTGTGTTAGGCCATGTTCTGCTCATGCCAAAAGATGAGAGTACATTGGGCTATCAAGGGATGGTCAGCAGGGGCAGGATGCCTTCCAAATGCTGCTTGGCTGAGGAAAGAATATAGTTTTTTGGTCGTCTATTGAGATTTCCGTGTGAAAGCGACTGCAGCCTTACTGAACTTCAGGACTGGTGTGTCGAGTCTTCCACTGAGCCATCCACGGTGGCATATCCTGTTGAATATTATGCCTGCCTTGCTTATTTCTCTGTTACTCCCACCTTAACAACACTTGCATATTAGCTTGTTTATCTGTTTTGACAAGCATGTGTCCACTAAGCCCATATACTCCCTGAGGGGCCCTGTTTCGGAAAAACCTCTGTTAGAGTTGTTTTTCCCCAAAGATAATTTTTTTTAAGATTAATCCTTCAACTCTTCGTCAGATAGGATACAAGAGGAAGAACAATTTCGCTGTTTCAAGACGCCCACGTATGTTGAAGCGGCAGATGTTCATTTTAATGCATCTAGGGAACCCATTGTCTCTTGTCTTATATCTACTGAGATGGGGAAATTCAAAGGTGTGTCAAGGGACACTGAAAATTCTGTTGGCCTTTCCACTTTGAGAAATTGGTACGGTTCAGTCTGGTGGCCTGATTTGGTATGCCCATAAAGGTCTAATTTTTTCAAGATTCTGTTGGTATTATCACATATTTATTCAAGAATAAATTTATGCCTGCTAAAGGGCAGTCCAATCATCATCAAAAAAGAATTATTACATAAGAACCAGCACTTGTTACCCCTTCATCCTGCAGGAATCATACTGCCAAAAAACTCTTCTGGAACGGAGTAAGATTTAATGTTAGCAGAAGTCACGCCCCTCCTCGCCCCAGTAGTCTGTCTCTCACCATATTCCACCATCAATTTTCCATATCTATATATAAAATTAGTTTTAATTTTTAGTAGAGGAAATAAATTCCTATCCTTCATTTAAAATTCCAGCAAATCTAAATTACAGACATTCTTTAGCAAAGATAAATTTGTTGAAAATTTATAATATTTTTTATAATGGGAGAAAAGGGTGTTTATGTCAAGTCTAAGAATCTTCAGCAAGAAGCCCATGTAAGATAGTGAGTTAGAATCCAGTTGAAGCTTGACATTTTTTGTTCAGTTTTAACTGGGAAATCCTAACTCTGTTGATGAAACCTGTGCACTGGATATCTATTGGAAAAGGGGAAGACACAGAAAGTTCTAATTTTTTGTCTGAAGTCAGAATGTTGGGGATTTAGTATTTGAATATTTTGGTGGTGACTTTCACCATAGACAAGGTACCGTCAGCTCTGACTGGATAAACAACCAATGAAGATGTGTTTGAGAAATTTTGTGACCATTGGATAGGGCTGGATTATGCTCCTAAAAAGAAGAATTCACTAGGCTTATCTAGAAGTTTCATCAGAGACTGAACTCTCTTGTTGCAGGGTCTGAGCGACAGCTTTTGTTCGTTGCTTTTTTAAGAGACTGATTAATTTTTGCATGATTTTTACCTGTTCACAGTTTAACATTTTCCTTTCTCTCATGTTTTAATATCTACATGGATGAAAGACGACAGCATTAACTTTCAGTGGTAATGGTTCTCCCTTCCCCCACCCTTTACGAGATACTGTTCCATTTTTGTTGAAGTTCTCCCAGGATTGAACATAATTTATCCTCCTCATATCTGGGCAAACATTGCAGGCTTGCTTGGCACATTGTGGTTTTGACCTTGTTCTACTCAAGGTGGGTATAAGAAAGGTGGTTGCATCTGGAGCGAAGGAAATTGACTAGTTGGCATCTCTTGCCTGCCTAGGCCATGCCCCCTTTTCATCAGGGCTGTGCATTGTCGGCAGGCTTGGAGTAATTGTAATTGTATTTTAATTGAAGTGTAATTAATTGCACATTTTAAGGTAATTGTAATTTTAATTCTTTACTTCCATTTAATATTACTTTAAGTTGTAATTGTAAGTTGATAATAAGACTGGTAATTGTAATTGTAAATGTAATTGGCATATGTAATTACTCCAAGCCTAACTGACAGAAATTTGTCTGCTAAACGGATGAAGATGTCATACTACAGGCATGATGTCACCTGCACAAATATTTCTTGGAAAGCAATGAAAATGTACAAATTTCCTTATGTTTTTCTGATTTATGTGGCACGAGACACCTTAATATAGCTATGATAAAATATCAACATAGTTAAAAGGACCACCTTCCCACTTTGACTATTGAAAGATGATGAGCATGGTATGAATGGGGAGGAGCTTAGTGACGTCACTCATAGCTAGCCAATCTGGACAAAGAAGAAGTTTTCAATCACGGCTTATTTTTCATTGTTTTTTTTTTTTATTTTTATTTTTCAATCATTGTCAGTATCAGTATCAGTATCAGGAATGCAACAAAAAATCTAAACTTTCCTTGAAGGTTGCGAAGCTACTCTTATAGCCAAACTTAAAAAAACAAACAGGTAAAAATCATATTTTCGTTTGTGTTACCATAGCATTCAATGGGGATGACGCTACTTCTTACTCTGGATATCTTGGTCCACTCGCGAACACTCACCAGTTGTTTCACAATTGTCTTTACAGAGATAGTCCTCCAAAGATGTTTTTGTGTAGAGCCTTTTAGTGTTTGATCTTTTTTCTTATACTCTGCAACTGCTAAAGCTCAACATTTTGCATTAACTTTTTCTCTGTGAAAATTTGTCAGTTAAATACATTAGTGATCTTTATAGATGAGATCAAGGTAACGTGCTAGTCACTACGTTTTCATCTACCTATGAAATCGGGATATAGAATTATGAAATTGATAATCAAATACTTTTGAACTTTGAAAATTCTCCTGGAGCTTTGAGACTTACCTAAAGTTTATTTTATCCATGAACAAGTTAAATGCACATACTAATTTGTAATTTGGACCCACATTGTCTAATTGGAATTTTGATTTCAAATGTTTAAAACAAGTGTTTTATTTAAATTTTCTGGAACTGATGCATGTGACTGTTCACCCTGTGACCGTGGTGTAAGAAAATAATTATTTTCAGTGCATTATGTTTGCTTTGTGAAGCATTTTTAATTGAATCAGTTCACCATGGGTGATAGGCTAAACACATTTTAGTAACCAATTTTAGGATGGCACGATTTATGAGTGTCAGAAAGGCTGTTAGATTAACGAATAGGCCGGAATCGTATGACAGTCGTTTCGAATAGGCATTTTAAACAAATATGCTTAGTAGAGAACATGTTTTAGGCGGTTTACGCTTCCATCCTTAAATTTTTTTTTTTCGCTGATTGCAATATGCAGCAGCCTTGTACACAGGCACAGGAGCTAGGCGTAAATGATCTGATTTTGATTGTTTGTTACTATTTCTTTATACTGACTCTCATTTGACAATGACTTTCATTGAGTAAGTATTCACCGTATACAGTACATGTGCGTTCTTCTTCTGATTCATTTTGGAATCTTTTCATAGTTTTATGATTTAAGGTCAATATAATTTTTCTTAAAGACCATTGTTGTCGCTTACAGTCGGTGTTACATCTAATGTTGGTTTATATTTGGTCTTCTTATATTGTCTCGTAGAAAAACAACATACATTTATGTGAACTTATACGTTATGTGTTCCTTAATTTTGGAACGTTAAACTGTTCTTAGTGTAATTTTATTCCCCAAATTAGGGAATAATTCCGAGATCCACTTAGCCATTTTCCCTTTTTCTTTTCTGTTGTATCTAGCATTCCCCGAGCTTACTGGTGTATTTTGAAATTATTTCCTACGTTCTTTTATGAGCATTTCCTTTGCTTTAGTATATGGCCTGAACGTTTTCCCCGTTAGCATTCTGTACGCTGTAAATTATCATTATGTATGAGAGTTGTTTTTCAGATGTTTAGCTACGTGTTCATTTGTTTACCCGTACTTCCTTTCTTACGATAATTGTTCTGATGACATTGTCGGTATTGAGAAGTTCGAAAAGTAACAACCTATGTATAAATCCTCTATCACGAAAAAACATCATATAGATGTCTTTGAAGAATTTAACAATTCTCAAGGATGTCTGAATGGGTAGAACACTTCAGGCTGATTGTTTTTTATTATTATCATTATTGTTGCTTGTAAGTGTTGTCTTTTTTTTTATAGAACAATTTGACTGATTGCTTTTTCTTTGTTTTTTTCTGCACACATCTTTCTGGGAAGCCTCACACAGTGAACATTTGTGAACAAGTGGCTTCCCAGAGGTCTGCTGAGTATGTATAAAATATATTGGTTTTTTTCTTTTTTCATGTTCGCTCTCTCCCTTCCTTCCTCAATCAGCTGAATCGAGACGTGACCTACCTCTCTTCCCACTTCATCTCAGGGTAAGCAGTTTTCTCATTTAGGTAGTGACTTTTTTCATCTTCCAATAAGTTGGGTTGTCTTTATTTGTTCTTACAGATACACAAACCAGAGCCTTTTATACAGGAATATCTTTCAGTGCGAGCTGGAGTGGTGGTTGAACTTGGTAACTAGGTAGTTGACTGGTGAAGATGTGGGATGAGCAGGGGAATACTCAGTATTTTATGTCACCACTCACTTTTCCATAGAGTAAATGGGCTTTCATTTGCTGTTTACCTGTATGACCTTTGCAATATGCCTGGATGAACTTGCACATCTTGTTTGCTCTAAGTGAGTGTGCTTGGTCTAGTAATAGTGTGCATGTTGTAACTGGAGATAACCTCACACCCGCCCCCTTCCCATGTCTCAAAGTAGTCCCAGAGAGAGATAAACACCCATAACATGCTTGTGTTTTGGCCCCAGACATGCATACTCCAGCAACAGGGTAAGTTCTCCATGCTTCTCTTTGTAGTCATGTAAGGGAACGCCAGTCCCACTACCATACTTGGTGCAGACATATTCTCCAGAACACAGGCAGACTGAGCATTTTCCCTTGAGACAGACATCTCCTTTGATCTGACCCAGCTCTCTCACATCATCTTTGCCTTAAGTGGATGCAGCTCATGATGGGTCCTTAGGGCCCATCTCAGGGAACTCCGGAGGCAGGGCTGAAGCAATATTTTTAAGAGATCATTTGTGAGCATAATAGTCTATAAGAAGTGACCTTGGCTTTGTATCTGTAAACATTCTTACCTGCAGAGATTTTCTTCAGCCACTCCTGAGGTGCAACCTTCGGTCAGGATGCCTATTATAACCAAAGTGTAAGAGGAATTATGTACCTAGGTTTAAGAATGTCAAATGGAAGGTCAAGGTCAAAAAACAAATTTTCCTAGCAGGGCCGGATTAAGCTGGTGGGTGGCCTGGGGCCCACTCTTTAGGGAGGCCCCCTTTCCAACTCCTATTGCATACACTACAAATTATAGTCTAATTAATTTAGTAGCCAAAATACAGTAATGCTGATATATTAGTAGGAGTTTTATTTAAGAAATACTACAATGGGACTATTCTCTTAATGTTATTAATATGCATAAACACAAAATAAAATAAGCATAAGTTGCTCTACCATATTTTTCTTTCTACATATATACAGTTACTAACTAACACATATTATTATAATAGCTCATTCTTTCTTATGTATAGCCAGGATGACTTTCTCGACACTTTTCTTGATTTTTTTTATTGCAAATTCATTGATGATTTCGTTGAAGTCCAGTTCAGGCAATATATCTGACTCGAGGCTCATTATAGTCAGATTTACCAGACGTTTCTGTTTCATGGATGTTTGTAATCTGTTTTCAATTAATTTTAGCTGTGAGAAAGAGCGCTCCCCACTGCAGTTTGACACCATCAAAACAAGGTATATTCGTAATACAAAGAATACTGAGGTATGCTATTTTGCAGCCACAAATCATTACAATTTGAAACACAACTTACAACCATAGTTACACAAACATTCGTAACATTCGTATGTACGAGCATCATGTTATTGTCAAACTTAATAAAATTTTCAATTTGGCTAGTATATGTAATATAAGTGCCCGATTGCAATACTAAACTTATTAAATTAAAATGTATTGTTTTTATTGGTGGGGGCCCCCTCCTAGTGGGTGGCCCTGGGGCCCCATCCCCTTAATCCGGTCCTGTTTCCTAGTACATCAAAGATTTATTCTTGATAATCATGGGCAGACTTTGGATGTAGGCCAAGTAACCTCGGCATTTTTGACTGAAATTGCAAACAGAACTCTGGTATGTCCTAGGTATTAAGATTCATGTGGTTTATTTCATGTGAATATTACATTCATAACCTACATTCAACATGTGTATAAGTAAAGTTCATAGGTATAGCTATCTGTAGGCTGAGAGAATATAATTCACTGGTATAATGAGATTCATATGGAATATATCAGGGAAATTACAGCCATAACCTACACTTAACATATGTAGCCTACATACAAATGACAAAGGCTAGGCTAGCCCTCTTCAAAGATTCCAACAGGTAGCCTAGGCCTATAGGCTAAATTCCCAATCATACACTGTTATCTACAACATGCTTAGACTGTCTTTAAACCTTATTCCCTAAATTACAGCCTGCGGTATTTCCTGGTCAACTAGGCCTGATTTCATATAGTTAAAAAAATGTAGGCTAGGTTTATAGCCTATATTAAGGCAGAGCTTTGATATTCATAATTAATAAAAATATTGTAACTATATCAATACACAACATATATAGATTTAATATCACTTCTGTAAGAATTCATGACAATCACAGAGTTAATGTTTAATGAGAATTTCGCAAACTAAAATAATATCCAAGTCACATGTGCTTTGAAAGTTTACCATCAAACTTTAATCCTAAATATCAGCTCCTAATATTGCATAATCTGTGTTTTCGTAGTAAGTACATATACTTATGACAAGTCACATTCTTGGCACTTCCTAAAAGATAAATTCCATTCATTCTGAGTTGTACATTAATAACGTGGCGCTGGACAGGGATATAAACAAGACTGCAATCTCTCTTTGTTTTGGGTGCTAAAAGGTTGTCTGACGAATGATAGTTTCCACTAACATTCTCTTAATAAAAAACGATAACTCTAAAATAGGTGTTACAATGCCTTTGTCACAGTTGGCTTGTGGTGCTTTGGAGGAAGTGGACATCCTGATTGCATTGTGAAGTCCCTGTGCCTCTACCAACAAAGTAAACTCCTTACCGCGCTGCTTTCACATCAGAGGAGGTATTAGCTACACACTGAAGGATGTAGAGGCTACTCTCATACAGTTGCACTTGTTACTTAATTAATAGACTGATTTACAACCTCCCCCTGGAGGGACTCCATGAAGAGGGTCTTTTGTTCTCTTCTTCAGAGGCAAACGCCATGGAATCTGTCACCGTGACTTCTCTCCAGGCTACTACATGGCTCTACCTGTGATTGAACATTTTGACAGACTGCTGTGAGATATCTCATCTCACAGTGAGAGGGAAATTCTTACGAGGTTTATGGTGTCTGGGGATACATCCCAATTAGCTGTTGACTTTCCCTTCTGTAGACATGTTTCTCAGAAGAGTAGCTCATGCACCAGTTCAAGGACTCATGACAGCCCCTCAGTTGTTTACCCAGATGTTAACACCAGTGTTACTTGTGCTCATAGGAGAGGTAAATACTTGAATGCCTGGATAGTCCTGGTGTCCTTCAGGATAGAGCTTTAAGTCTTAACTTATGCCATGAGTCAACTTTAAGAAGTCTGATCCCACTCTCAAGGAGCATGCAAAGTACCTGGGCATACTTATAAATTCTGCAGTAGTCAGAGCCTTCCAAGTCAACTCTCATGTGAGCAGGCTAGGAGAGTTGATGGCACAGTTCCTGTCTTGTCTCTTGTCAAGAATAACCAGCTTGGCTTTGTTAGGTGATCCTAGATAATTTTTTTTTTATTGAAGACGCTCATTCCTCATGGGTGATGCCATCTGTACTATTTACTTCAGTGGTAACTGAAGCATAATTGGATCACTCATCAGTATCCCCCTTCTCAACTCGTTGATTGAGTCAAGAAAGCCAGGGAGGATCTGTTGTGATAGCTGTATAACAGAAACCTCTTAGGGGAAGGTCTGCCTCCAGAATCGCTTCTGTTTTCAGTTGTGTTGAAGGTGGTGTGCACACCTGAGAGGAGAGTTCATTTCACTTGCATATCATTGTTTTGGAGATGCAGACAGTGTGGTTAGCATTGAAGGAATTTCAGGAATGGTTGGAAGGCCACTTGGTGGTTTTGATGAGCAACAACACAACTATTGTAGACTATGGCAAAAATTGGCTAGTTGGTGGAGGGGGTCAGTGATCGGACTTGTGACATTTGATCCTGTAGGGAGTCCCTCTGAACTCTGCCTCTGGAAGAGTCCAGTACGTTTTGGCGCCACCCTTTTGGCGCATATCATTTGGCTCCACCGTTTTGGCGATAGACAGTTTGGTGCTCGTTAGTTTGGCAATGAGCTCTTTTGGCACCAATTCAGAATAAAAACAAAAAGTAAAAAAAAGTTAACAGAATAGTCTCTCACTTTGTTATTATTTTCACATACATCAATACATTTGTTTAAATGTTCCATCCACATACCACACATTAGATTGATGTAAAATATTTGCCCAGGTCTTTCTACCCAAAATGAAAATTTTCTCATCTTCCTGGCCACTATCGCCAATTAAAAAGTCTTCAGGTTGACCACTGTTCATCGCTTAAAATTAGGACTTGTCAGGGATTACTAACTCTCCTGAACTAACAGGATTTGGAGGAGCAGAATATAATTGATTACAATTTCTTCAAACAATTTTTTTCATGGCATCAGAAGTTGTTAATGCTGCCAGAGCAGCTTGAGAACTGTTTTCAATCATATTTAAATTTTACACTTGCTTTGATTTTAGCAACTTCCACACTTACTGGTGAAGCACCATGAGAATATCTGTTCACTTCTATTACTATTTCATGGTTTTTAGTGTGAATGTGACCTGTTACAAAAGGATCATTTTTGCTACATTTATCAAACGTGTATATATAATTGACGTGTGCAAATTTTGGCTTGTCTCTCTTGCTTAGAATGTTTTCCGACATTTATAGTATTGGCTGTACAAATAATAGAAAAAAATATTACTGCAGTTTTCCAAGATGGAGAGACAACAGGTATGATTATCATAACAAGTCTTAAATGAGAAAATGATGACAAAGCTCTGACTATCCACTTCCAACTTTTTGTTTTTATTTTGAGTTGGTCCCAAAAGAGCTCATCGCCAAAATAACGAGTGCCAAAACTGTCTAGCGAAAAAACGGTGGAGCCAAATGATCTGCTGCAAAAATGTGGTGCCAACAGTCCTGTTCCACTCAGAAATTGCTTCTGTTTCCAGATGCATCAAGGGTAGGATGCACATCTGAAAGTTTATTTCAGGTGTGTGACTAAGGACACACCTCCCATTTGAGAGTTTATTTCAGGTGTGTGGCTAACGACACACATCACATCTAAGAGCTTATTTTAGGTGTGTGACCATGGACACACCTCACTTGCACATCATTATTTTTGAGATGAAGGCAGTGTGGTTACTGTGGTGGGATGATGGATCATTGTATCAGACCTGTACCTGTTGGTACTGCATGTGCATGAGTGGATGGTTTGGCAACCTTCAACCTGTTTACCAGGTTCATTCCATGGACGGAGTTGTTCCTGCATCCTTTAGGAGCAAAGTTGCTATTGGGGATATGGGGGGTCACTCATGCTTGACCTGCTTGCAACTTCTATTCTCCAGGAAGTGGTGGAAGATGCTTTTCAACATCCCTGGGACAATCTGAATGTGTACACATTACTACCTTTCAGCCTCCTCTCTGAGTGATCAACTGAATGTTCATCTGGGTTTTTGGGTGACTGATGGTTCATCGCTGTCTGGAAGCCAAACAGTAAACCAATGTGCTGACTACTGGTTGAGGAACCAAGGGTTACCCTCTATGGACCGCAGTCCTGTACAAACCACATGTTTGCATGTATCACCAGACAGTTCATTCCCTGCACCTTCACAAGTGGAGGTTATCCAACATGTCCTGCAAGAAAGCAGGATTGGGGTGATGTCTGGGTACCTTTATCTTACCTCTGTGAACATGCACCAAGGAAAGTGGGCCATCTTCTGTAATTGGTGTTCTAGAAAAGGTATTATTCTGGTTGGAACATCTGTTCAGTCTCTGTGGTGAAAGGCTATTGCTCAGCCCTGGGAACTTTGGCTTCTTAAGTGTGAAGTGCCCATTGTACTTTTGAGCTTCACTGGGGGACCTCTCAAGCCTCTGGTCATGTGCTACTGACAGAGATCTCACACTCAAGAGTTTTCCTCTTAGCTTTGTCTTAGCAAAAAGGTTGGGGGAGTTACGTGTCCTTTTGTATTTCATTCTGCACTTTGAGCAATAGGGATCTCTCTCATATATTTTTGTTTTTGAATCTGTGGTGAAAATTCTGAACCATTGTGTTTCAGAAGAGAGATTCAAATGACTTCATTGGTGCTTACCCAGATGAGAAGCTTCTTTACCTGACTTATGCTCTAAAGCTTCCTAGAGTGGCTTGGTACTAGTACAGGTAAGGACAAGAAGGAGGCATCTTGGGACAAAGTTAACATCCTGTTTCGCTCAAGAGTACACAAAGTCGGGTTGTGTAGCCATCTCTCACTTTTTGGAAGAAATTTGTGGTATTTCAGGTAATGATGGCTTGGGTTGGGCATTGGCAGACCACTTTTACTTCATTCTACCCACAAATCTCTAAATACCATGGCCTTGGGACCATGGTGGCTGCAAAAGGTAATGTAAGTACCCAACTTCTGGTTGGATGGAAAATATCATCTGAGTATCAAAAGCCTAGTACAAGTCTGGAGATGTAGATGTTGAGTGACTGTACTTTTATTCCATCATTACCCTGTGTTTTGAGAACAATGTCTAGGTTGAGGTATGCGCTGGAGTCAGACAAGATTTAAGTGAGTTCACACTGAGCATCTATTTCTAGTTTTATTAAATAGGATGTGTCTCCCTGTCATCTCCTTTTTGAAAGGGGTTGTAGTGTGTGATGTGATAGAACTTATTCTAAACCATTGCATGGTGATAGCCAGAATTAAGTTACCTTCCAATTGAAGTCTCTTCTAATTGACAGTCTCCTTATTCAAGTACTTCCTGTACTTGGGTTCTCTGGCCCAGGCCCCTATTGCTCTAGTTGACTATTCCATTCCACCAGACCAGTTGGAGGTTACTGGAGCCATAACATCCCCTGCTTGCACATGCAACTGGGAGCATTGCATATCTGGGTGGTATTCAGCCTCAGTAAGTTGCAGGAATTGCCCCCATCTAATGAGTAAATTTTTATGTAAGATAATTTTTTGAACCTGTGGTAACATATAAGAAATTTTAAAAGTAATATGTAGGTGGACAAACTCAAGCCTTTCTTGTGTTGAACTTACCTCAATGGGGCCCTGCACAGTGGCTGAATGAAAAAGTGAGAGGAGACATATAGAGATATTAATGTGATCGTCCTCATCTCCACCAGTCAACTACATTATTATTTGGTCGCCAAGCACGAGGCACATTTGATCTGTTGCCTATACCTCATCATGGAGAAGATACAATCGAGGCATTAATTTCCACAGCAAAGGAGACATGCTTGTCTCAGCGGTAATCTCGAGGCTAAGACCCCAGAAATGGTGGAAAGAAGCAACGAGAAATCATTAGATCTTCAAGTTGCTATTGGAGATAAAATTCCAGAATATTAATGTGAGAAATTAACTAAATTATAAGTTAGGTCCAAAGTTTGAAGGTCCTTTCAGAGTTATTGAAGAAAAGAGAGGAAACAGATTTGTAGTCTTAGATGAAAAGACAGGTCGGTCCAAATTGATATATATATTAAAGATTAAGAAGATGGGAAAATGATAAAAGGCAACACTGCGCAGTTGCAGTTTTTGTAGATCTTGCAAATAGATGATAAAATGTGATTAATCAGTCTTATTTGCCATTTTTCTTTTCTTCTTTTACTATTTTCTTATTATGTGCAACTGTAGCTAATTGGCGTAAAAATCCCGGGTAATTGTTGTAATAATGGAATAATTTAAGTGAAATATGTGGGAGAATACTGTGGCGTTGTGAAATATTATAAGGCATTTTTGGTGGCGATTCCTGGTGGTGATGATATTTGTGATATTTTTGGTGGTGATTTCTGGTGGTGTTGATTTTTGGTGATGATATTGGTGGTGATGTTTGGTGGTGATTTCAGGTGGTCATAATTTTTGGTGGTCCTTTGTGGTATCATGGCTCTTGGGGGTGGTGACTGTGGCTCTTTGTGGTATTATGGCTCTTGGGGGTGGTGACTTTGGCTCTTTGTGGTATTATGGCTCTTTGGACTGGTGACTATGGTTCTTTGTGGTATCATGGCTCTTGGGGGTAGTACAAGTGCGTTGTGGTTTTACGATTCCCTTGGTGAGGTGGTGTGTTCTTTGAGATTATTTTCATCAGTGTTAATATAGCGGTCTATGGTTGATAATTCGTGGATTGTGGTTTTCTGAGGTTTATCTCCCACCGAGGTGGTTTCTTGGGTATTATATATATGTGTAGTGGTATCACAAATGTTTTACTTTGAGGTATATTTGGCGGTGTTTAAATGGCTTAGGATTTAGCCTTTGATGGTGTATTATATATTGGTGGTTTTATATAATGGGGGTAGACAAATTTTGGGGACCCGTGTGGTAACAATGAGGATTTCATGAGGACATTTTTGAAGATTAATGTGGTTGTGTGGTATCAGTGAGGATTTCTCAAGGATTTTGAGGATTAATGTGGTTATGTGGTATCAGTGAAGATTTATTGAGGATTCCCCAGCGAGGATTAATTTCGGAATTTATGAGACTCAGTAGACAAGTCAATGTCGCTGTTTGGGGGATGTGTTGGATAAACAGGTTGTTTGGTGCGACAATGTTGTGGTGTCTTGAATGAGACCAATTGTATATATATGTATATAATATAATATATATATATATTATATATCTATATATATATATATATATATTATATATATATATATATATATATAGTACCAGGCAATCATACAGAGAGAGACGAGAGAGAGAGAGAGAGAGAGAGAGAGAGTGAGAGAGAGGCAATCTACAGTTTTATTTATTGTTGATCTGGATATGAGGAGCGATCTTTCTCCCTTTGCTTTCACTGTCTGTAACAGGATACATCCTGCACCATAATCAGATGAATCAGTATGGCAAGACAAATTTTTGTTCCCAAAAATAGGGGAATGCTATGCTCCATGCGCCCGTTTGAATTCTGCACCTGAATCATTTTATAAAAACAAAAAAAATGACAATGACCAGTCATACCTAAAAATTATTGCGTATCTTTACTTGTAGTTGGCTGAAGAAATTCCATAATAACAGACACCTTATCGTAATCACCTTTAAATCTTCCTTTAAATCAGCATATTGCAAATTAAACCAGCATCCCTTAAAGAAATCACACAGTGCTTAACCTTCAAACTATACTAATGAAGAACTTAGTGTATTAGAGGAAATGACCAGGTCACCAAAAACAGAGTTCATCATTCAGTAATTGTGACCTGGGACACTGAAACCCGAGTTGCGTTCTCAAAAATTCAAAATGACCTCGAGATATATAAATTATATATTATATATATATATATATTATATATATAGATATATATATCTATATATATATATATATATATATATATATATATAGAACCAGACAATCTTCAGTTTATTTAGTGCTGATCTAGATATGAGGAGAGGTCTTTCTCGCTTTCACTGTCTGTAACATTAGTTAGTTGAAGAAAGTCCATAATAACAGACACCTTATCGTAATCACCTTTAAACTTTCCTTTAAATTAGCATATTGCAAAAAAAAAGGGGTACGCATATATTGGAGGTGTGAAAAACGGGGTTTCGTGCATTGTCAGTATAATTACTCGTAATGATCTAATTGAAAAGAACTCTAACAATTATTCACATTCGCGCAATGAAGCAAATATGAGCGCCTTAAAAGTGATTGAAAGCATGAAAGTCCGCTCACTAAAATCTGATGAAGCTCCATCTTCCGTAATTAATCGTTGTACAAGTGATTTGCCATTAAGCATATGCGGTACTTTGCCCGTGAAAGACTCAGTAACACGCAGTATAAGACGTACAAGAGTGCGCGCTAGTGCCAATAGAGATCTAACGGTAACTACAAGAGGCGATCGTTTTTTATGGATAGAAACAGAAACTACTCAAATTTACACAACTAGAAGGAATTTTGGAGTCTTGAAAAGTAAAAACAAGTGGTTAAGTGATGGCATTTTTAACTGCGCCAGTTGGAAAACAAATGTAGACGTTGTATTGCGTTGTTGCCGGAAGTGAAACATTACCTTTAGGATATTGTGTTACATCTAATAAAGATGAACAAACTTATGATATAATATCTGAGTTCTTGAAAGAGCAGAGCCTCATCCCAGAGTCTGTTACTGTTGATTTTGAGCTAGCAGCAATACAAAATTTTAAGGAAATGTTTTCCAAATACTCCCATCAATGTTTTTTTTTTATTATTATTATTTCAGTCAGTCTTTTGGCGTAAAATACAAAAACTTGGTCTGCAACACTGGTAACAAGGATAATGCTATCATAATTAAACAAATACAACCCTTAGATTTTGTTCCCCCAGATGATGTGGCGGACCTTATTACAAACTTTTTAAATTCAATTGACCCTGAAACAGACGAAATCTTGAGTGAATTTTTTGAATATTTTGAAATTACTTGGCTTGGAATCGTTCAGCGAGATCGACGAAGACGCCTGACCTTCGATATTCAAATGTGGAATGTGTACGACAGGGTTGAATCTGATTTGCCAAGAACTGCAAACTCAAGAAGGATGGCAACAGGCCTTTAACAAGAGTTTCAAAGATGAACAAGCAAGTACAGAATTTATTCTCGAACAGTCGGCTTTAGGTGCAAATATTGAAAAAAATTATAAGAAATATATTGGAATTAGTGAATGAATTAGAAAAATTCATGCCACTTACAATAAAGTGAAGGCTTATCTTATCTAAGGACAATGGGCGCATAATATTTAACTATTTATTTATCTTTGGTATATATGCATGATCTTAATAAATTGACACTTATTCTGTTTTTGTTTTTAATGATGAATAGTTTGAAATACTGTTTTATGTTTTTATAGATAAATAGCGTAAAATAAAAATAATAACTTACTGCAAGGTTGACACTTAGTCAATTGTATGTTTTTAAAGATAAATAGTGTAAAATAAGAATAAACTCTCCTACTGCAAGGTTTTTGCTCTATCCTTAAGTTACACATTCTTGCTTTATTTTTTCTAAATGCTATAAAAAATGCCTTGCTAGGCATTTTGTCTATTAGGCATTTTGTCCATTTTGAAGAATTAGGCATTTTGTCTGTAGGCATTTTGTCCTTAGGCAGCCAGGGGTGGATCAAGCACCACTGTGATTTCTGATGATACGGACATCTTTGTTGTTCTACTGCAAGGAAAAACTCACCTGTGAGGTGATGACGCAGAGTCCCACTGCTGGCTGAAGAACTGTAGATATAAAAGCTACAGCAACCAAGCACAGTAATATTGGAGAATTTCTTCCTAGAGTCCAGGCATTAAGTGGTTGTGATAGTATCTCGTTCTTCTATGGCATAGGAAAAGCAACCGCTTTGAAAGTAATAATAAAAAGTAAGACACTGAAGTTGTAATGTAAACGCAAGATGCTTCCATGGAAGATGTTGTCACCGAAGCAACACTGTTCATGTCAACATGTTATGGCTCCAAATGTTGCAAAAGCATGTCAGAGATACGCCATAATGTATGGTTGACAAAAATGGCAAACCAGAAGCTGTCAGTTGCTCCAAAACAGAAGTCTCTGCCACTAACTTCATTATCAGACACTAGTGTGGAAGTAGTCATTCATCAGTAAACCTCCTGAAGCTGCTGATCCAGTGATGCATGGATGGATCAAGAGAAATGATAAGCTCTTCCCAGTCATGTTACCAGAGAATATCTCACCCGTTCCAACTGAAATTCTCCAAATGATCAAGTATGCTTATTCCCTGATGTGTGCATGTTCTACCAGCATATGTAGTTGTGCTGGTGTTCAAATGTCATGTTCAATGTTCTGTGGTTGTTACACTGGAGCAGGTTGTAATAATGTTAATAATCGAAGCAAGAGGAAGAAGAGGATGAACTTATGACTGATGATGATTAACATAGCATTTGAAGGACTCTAGCCATACACTATGATCAGGGTTTATTTTACTTTTAAGCAATAGGTAATATTATGTGGCCCCGTATAAATATAATTTAGGGACAAAAGTGCCAGAAAGAAATGCGTGATAATGGAAAAGAGATCAATGTTTATGACTCCAAAGCACTATTGCACAGTCTATTTAGGTCATGGTCATATGTGATACTTAAAAAGGAGTTGTTACCTCACTTGATTGATAAGCATAGTTGTATTGCTTCATTTTTTGTACCATAATCAAAGGCTGTGCTAAAATTATTATTTATGAATTTGATATCAAACTAATGATTGCTAAGCAGTATGTAATCTGGATTGCTACTAAATATCAATAACATGTGCAAACTATCACCTTGTGGATGAATAAAAAGATTTCTGATGTAGATACTCTTATTAATGAGCAGCAATGACTTCCTTGACCCCAAAAACAGGTACAGACACCAAGGTCACCTTTCTGTCAACAGTACTGGAAAAGATGTAACATTTAGTGTTGGCAACATGCCGTGTCGCAGCCATTTTGTTTTTGGCTTATAAGTTTTTTTAGAATGACACCAAGCTGATTCCTGTTGAGAACATGCCAGAGCACCAGAATCAACAATGAAACCTTCTACATACCACAAAACTGGGTTTGACACCAAAATACCATTTAGCTAGGAGTAATATTCTTATAGTAAGAATTCAGATTACCACTAATTTTACCCTAATCATTGTGAGAATAGCTCTAATTAGGCTTACAAAATAGCCGTGATGATTCCCTGATTGATTATTAAATCTATAATTACTTTGCTGAAAGCAAAATTCCTAGCCAACCGATCAGGTAACGAGGCAGTCATTGAAGCAAGCTGTAACAAGACACAAAATCCTGGAGTTTCACGGTAAGTCCTGCCTGATTTCTCTAATTTTGTTTGCTACTCCCAGAGCTTATCCAGATATTTATCTAACAATATCCTTGAAATCATCCCATGCCCTACAAGGCTTAATTTTAAATGCTCTTGCCAAGCGCCCTGTGTCACCCTTTAGTGCAGCAGGAAAATGATTTTTTCAGTAGAATACTCCAGTTAATGATACAAGCATGAAATTTGGTACATATCTTCTCCATAGGCTACTTTTTGAAAATCAATGGATGTCCACTCAAAATTCCAAAATAGTTGCCGTTTTTTTTTTAGAAGGCCGCTAGTCAAGATTAATGTGGGACTCATGTGCCCCTGGTCATGTTTTTATTAGTTTGTATTGGTTATACACATTTTAGGCGCAGTCACCAGGCAAATGTAAAAAGTATTTCTGTTAAAGATTTCATATAGCATATATAATGAAAGATGGCATCCAATATGGCAGACAAAGACCTTACCAGGGCACATTGGTGACTTCACTGATCGGACTTGTAGGAAAGACACAAGTTGAGAAATCCAGAGTCCAAACAGCAACACAAATAGCACATCTGTATCGAAAGCGGTTTTGGTGTGAGCGACGGTGTGCTGCACACATGATAGGTGATCGAGGAAATTATATGTAAGGCACTGAAAATTCGATCTCACACGCATTGATCTTACGTTAATATCCATTTAAGGGGAGCAGGTACGTTACTGAGTGATTACAAAGGGAAGATGTTGTTACTGGTTATTCAAGAGTACGGAATTATGGGAATTAATAATAACTTGAATCTGTTACATTACTTCCTGGTGGGATATTCTTAGCGGATAGCTAATAAAAATGTAATTATCACACAGCGCGAAAGAACAGAATCTGACTAAGCCACGCTATACAGATGACTGAACTTAATTAAGGCGGGACTACAACAGGAATGTAATACAATACGATTATATCACAATGAAATTTCAATGAGCCACAGGGGGTTTCGCACATGAAAATGAAAATGAAATAAGTCGGAGATGGTAATAAAACTGCTGTAACCTTGTAACTCAGACTTTACCTTCGTTGAAAAATGGAGTTTTTCTTCCTCATAGGAGGCCAATTTGAGTGGGACTTTTACCTCACAACAAAGAAAACATAGGTTCAGTAGTAGACTTCTCCAAGGGATAGGAGCTCAGTCAGGAGGTACACGAGCAAGCTCGCTGGAGGCATGCAAGGGTCTAAGATCGTCTGCTGGGTCCGAGTCCCTTTATGGGTTCGGAGAACGTTCTCATGCCTCTCATCCAGCTGTGCTATCTGTACTTGTGCAACCTCGGTCCCGTCACCCGTCACCCGTCACCCGTGTGGTCATGTCAGCCACATGATTAGAATTGGGGTTCAAAATTAACCGGATAATACAAAACCGGTTAATAATCGTCTGAAATTTTCCTAACTGGTTAATAACCGATTAATAAAATGCAAACCAAAACTGGTTGAAGGACAAACAAAAACCAAAATGTTGAGTATTCATTTATTCATTCAGTATAAAAGAAACATTTCCTTTATTTTGATAATGAGTTTATTATTCAGAATAATATAAAGAAAAATACAATATTGTACGTTTACTTTTAATTATATCTGATATCTAATCAAGATTCTATCTTGAAGAACAAAATAATGACTACTAATCAACTTCATGTGGTCTGAAATGAACGATAAACGATTAACGAGTTGAAAAGGTCCAGTAACCGGTTGTGAATTTTTTTTTAACTGATTAATAATCGGTTAGACATGCATCTAAGATGGTACCAGGTAATCTTCTCTCTCATCAAGTCCAGTGAAGCTGTGGGCACAAGATTCCAAGCAGTCAAAAGGTCAGAGGGGATTCAAGAATTAATCCCTTAAAGGAAGTGGTGTAAGAGTGGAAGAGGCAAGATCACCTGCATCTCTTTTCTGAGTAATTGCAATGAACAAGGTGTTATTTTAATTTGAAGAAGCAATAGCGTTACATCCCATACATCTCCCCATTCTAGAAGGCATTTCGACCCTGGACGTGTTGAAAAGACGAAAATAGCCACTGATGATGAAAATTAACAAAGGAAAAATGACAATTTCTGCAAAAATTAAATTCATAGGGCAATAGTATTGTATATTATTTTACATTGCAGAGATCATAAATACTTGCTTCAAAGTGTAAAGCATGAAATTTAATGTGACTTAAAAAATAAAGAAAGAAATTCAACGAATAAAATTATTTGAAAGATCATATTATGCAACGTTAATGCAATAAAACAGCATCATATAATCAAAACATCAGTACGTAACATCAGCTTAATTTGTGAATTAGACTATAACTTAGAAAATATTGTTAATATAGTTAACCTTATGCTATCATGCTTTACACCATAATACAAGAACATGCTATGAATTAGTCTTGAAGAGGTGATACAATACTTTCGTAGGAGGTTAGTGTGCCTACGAGTTTATACAATAAGATCCCTGTGCTGCAAGGGCAGTGCCCACAACGATTGCCAATTATCAAGTTAGCTTCATAGCTAGACAGTACAATATTCCTCGCCCAGGAATATAGAAAATCACAAGGAAAAATTAGGATAAGGAAGGAATATTTAATTAGAGCAAATAAAATCACATGAATAACTTGGGAAGTAGCAATGCTTTAAACAAGGTTGCCTAGTAGGCCAAAGTATAATTGATAGCCTTCATAATGGATTTTACTTATTCCTTATCCCATGAGAGGGTATGAAGGGCCTTTAAATATGGCACTCCCTATGATAAGTCTATTGGCTTTATGGGGCATACTATTCAGAACTGGCTATGCCAACTTATATGGCCAAAATCTCTGGCAAATGGCACTCGGCAATAGCAGAGTAGAAGATGAAAGCAGGTGGTGACTAAATAAGGGGTAAAATTAGAGGGAAAGGAAAAGCTATAAAAGATGAAGTGATAGAGGAGTGCAAGTAGAAACAATTACAAAATAATAAGGAAGTAATAGGTGAAGAACCTGGCATCCTCCTCTGGATGGAGACGGGTCAGAATTCTCCTTAAGAGTGTAGCACTGTGCTAGTGCACTAATGGGGAAAGACTTTCGACTCTCTTAGGTTTCTTGGAGCCTCTATGCCAGTTACCTCTCTTCCTTGGACTACTCCAAGGTCGAGTTGATGACTACCTCCACAAGTCCGATAAAGATGCTTAAGGGCCAGCTGCTCCGACTGCTGCAACAGCTGGAATGGCGTTGGTCTTCCCCAGTCCTAACATCATTAGTTTCAGTTTCTTGAGTTTTTTGGCGAAGCTTGATTCAGCAGAGTCCTTACTTAGGGACTGGTCAGCTATGGATGGGGAGGAAGAGGCGGAAGTTATTGTTAGCATTATCGACTCACAAGTAAGGGTGACCGACTCAGGCACAGGTTCCACTGTGGTCATGAGGGTCTGGGGGCGTTCTTACTGGAATTTGTTTGCCCTTTTTCTCCAGCACTGGTAGTGGGGCCAAACAGGGAGGTGTGAGGCGGCCTGGACTGGGACCTCCTAGAAGTAGACTCGAGTCATGGCCTAGCACTGGCACTTATACAGTTTCAGGGGAAGGAGAGGAATCAACATTGGCTAAACATCCTAGATGGGTGGACCATGGCACTGCTCAGGGCTTTCAAGTGGCACTGGCAGTGAGTTAGAGGTAGGTCTATGAGGACCATGGGAGCTATGGAAGGGCATGGGCCCTTGGATTGTCTGAACATAGGAGGAGACTTAAAATCTTGTCCCAGCAGGATGTCATACCCTCCAGGAATATAAGTTGCTACCACCAGAATAATATTTTAAATCGGTGAGGTTTTGTGCCTCTCAACCAGACGGTAGGAAGAATCAGTTTAATGTGGTTGAGGCTCTCAATTGTGACGGGCTGGTGCTGATCAATCCTAGCTCCATAGGGAATTCTATCTTCCTGTATTATAGATATTTGTGCACCAGAGTCATCGAATGCTCTGGCCTATTGGGCAGGATACCGATCTCAGGGAAGCACCCCTGAGCTGGGGGGCCTAAGGATAAAGGATCTATCACAGCCATGGCAATGGCGAGAATAGCAGTTGTACTGGGCATATGGCCCATGAAGAGGTGGGCCCATGCATCCCGCATGTAGTGCAATAACTGCGGCTGAAATCCCGCTAGGCCTATTGTTTCGAGCACAATGGCTATCGGCACTCTGATTTTGAGGGTGCCCATTTTGGAGCTTTGCTGGAACTTGCAGCTGGGGGTCTGCTTTGGAGTGGCACTGTTCTGTGGATTGCCCAGGTTTATTGCAGTGCGCACACATGGGCTTCCTTGGTGGATCATTTGGCTGCTGGATTGGCTGGGAGCTAGCAGAATGGGGGCTGAAGGGCGAATTTTGCTCTCGGAGGAACTGAGTTGTGGATGGTGGGTATCGAAGGTGTCAGACCACTGACTGTACAATGATCTTAGGGGAAATTCTCTTACTGGTAAAGCTCAAGGATTTCCTCCTCTGATGTGGCTTTAGAAGTGTCTATCCATCTACGAAGGGCTGGCATTTTCTTGGCCACCCACTGACCAAGTTTGGCCAGTCTCCTTAGGTGCAAACCTCACCATTTCTGCTTTCACTAGTCCGGAGTTATCTTCAAAGCTCTTACTATTGCTTCCCAGATTACAACAATGTTCCCTTGATTCCCGGCTGAGAGAGCTTTGAATGCAGTGGCACCCTTTCCTTCAAGGTGCCTCTCCAAAATAACAGCTTTTTTGCTGGAGCAGGCTTGTTGGTATCTAATACCTGCTCCACATGGTCAAGTCAGACTTCATGCTCAGCCTCCTGCCACTTCTTAATGGGAGATCCCACCCTGCTGAGTGTGGAATGTGGGGAAGTGGTTGCCAAGGGGTGATGTGATAAAATTCATAATATGGCAATTGTACGATTTGGTTAACATGGCAGAGGTGGGTGGATATGGTTTAATTAAAAATGGTCTTAGGAGCCTTATCTATCACATGGGTGGCAAGATCAGGAGGAGCATATGAGAGGAAATCCTCTTACTGGAAAAGCTCAAGGATTTCCTCCGCTGATGTGGCTTTGGAAGCGTCTATCCATCTACAAAGGGCTGGCATTTTCTTGGCCACCCACTCTGACCAAGTTTGGCCAGCCTCCTTAGGCACAAACCTCTCCATTTCTGCTTCCACCAGTCTGGAGTTATCGTAAAAGCTCTTACTATTGCTTCTCAGATTACAACAATGTTCCCTTGATTCCCGGCTGAGAGAGCTTTGAACGCAGTGGCACCCTTGCCTCCTAGGTGCCTCTCCAAAATGAGAGATATCTTGCTGGGAGCATTCCTGTTGGTATATAATACCCGCTCCACATGGTTGAGTCAGATTTCATGCTCAGCCTCCTGCCACTTCTTGATGGGAGATCCCACCCTACTGAGTGTGGAATGTGGAGAAGGGGTTGACAAGGGATGACGTGATAAAAATTCATAATATGGCAATTGTACGATTTGGTTAACATGGCAGAGGTGGGTGGATATGGTTTCTAATTAAAAATAACTGAGTTTGACATTGATTTGTAAGGTTGGAATTGGTATCAACTTATACCTCACTTGTTGGCAATGGTTTGAATCTACGAGAGGACATAATTATTATCAACTAAAAAATTCCCTTCGGTTAACATCTATGAAAGTATTTTAATTCTAAGGTAGAGTGAACTGGATATTAAAGACCATTTGTATCTTAATGCATGTATATGAATGACAGTGATTGTTTGTTTGTTTGTATGGTGCTTTTGCGTTGCATGGAACCGTTGGTTATTCAGCAACGGGACCAACGGCTTTACGTGACTTCCGAACCACATCGAGAGTGAACTTCTATCAACAGAAATACACATCTCTCACTCCTCAATGGAATGGCCTAGAATCGAACCCGCGACCGCCGAGGTGGAACGCAAACACCATATCAACCATGCCACTGAGGCGCTATGAATGACAGTGATGTGGTAAAAATACATAATATTGCCACATGTGGCAAACGTACGACTTAGTTATCACGGCAGTGGTAGGTGGATATCGATTCTAATTACAAATATCTGAGTTCGACAATGATTTGTAAGATCAGAATCGGTATCAACTTATGCCTCACTAGTTGGCCGAGTTAGTAAAAACATCACTCCAGTCCAGATTTCTTCTCTGTGCGCTGGTTCGAATCCACGAGAGGACGAAATGATTGTAAAGTAAAAATTCCCCTTCAATTAACATATATGAAAATACATTAATCCAGAGGAAGAGCAAATTGGATATTATAGGACACTTGCAACTTATTGAATGTATATGAATCACGGTGATTTGATAAAAAATTATATATATATATATATATATATATATATATATATATTATATAGATATATATAAATGTATTTATCACGTTCCAAACTTTTGTGATTCAGTTACACACACACACACACACACACACACATATATATATATATATATATATATATATATATATATATATATATATATATATATTATATATATGTATATATATATATGTATATATATGAGTATATATGAGTCTGATCACATCACCGTGGTTCATATATACACATTAAGCCAGAAAATGTCCTTTAATATCTATTTCGCTCTACCTCATAATTAATATATTTTCAAATATGTTAACAGAAGGGGAATTTTTAGTTGATAATAATTTCGTCGGCTCCCGGGTGCGAACCTAGGAACCCAGGTATCAGGACATACCCGGAAGCCGACGAAATATTATCAACCAAAAATTCCGTTCCAGTTAACATATATGAAAATATATTAATTCTAAGGTAGAGCGAATTAGATATTAAAGGACATTTGTAGCTTAATGCATATATATATATATATATATATATATATATATATATAATATATATATATATATATATATATATATGTATTTATATATGTATGTGCAAATAACAATAAAGAAGTTAGCATGGCCGGGTATCTGGCCGGATATCCAGGACAAAACCTAGATAATATAGATACTTATAGAAGAAAAGTAAGAGCATATTTGGAATTCTCGTGACAAGTCCTAACAGAATAATGTTTTATTTTTTCGCTGCGACTAATGATAAAGAAGTTAACATGGCCGGATACCCAGGCGAATATCTGGATCAAAACCCTTAATGTCAACGTTATTTTTCATCGTAGAAGAAAAGGTTCTATCAGAATAATGCTTTCTTTTTTCTCTACGAATATTAATAAAGGAAATTAGCCTGGAAATATATCAGAATCAAAACCCATAGTATTATCGTTATTGTTCATCGTAGTAAAAAGTTCTATCAGAGTAATGCTTTCGTTTTTCTCTACGAATAATAACACCGTTATTTTCCATCGTAAAAGGAGAGTAAGGGTGTATTTGGAATCTTCGTGAAAATGACTGTCGGAATAATGTTTTGTAGTTTCTATTTTAGTATGTGTATGTTCGCTATAGACGGCGAAACTAATTAACCGAATTGAACCAAAGTCTGACCACATATGTAGATTTTGTTTTGTTTTTTTAACGGGGTAACGTATTGATCTGGATATCCGGCCGCATATCCGGCCTTGCTATCTTCTTTATTATTACTCGTAGAGGAAATACAAAACGTTATTTGTATAGAGCTTTTCACGAGGATTCCAAATACCCCCTTACTTTTCTTCTACGATGGAAAATAACGATGACATTAGGGGTTTTGTTCTGGATATCGGGACAGATACCCTCAATGCCAACTTCTTTATTATTATTCGTAGAGAAAAAAGAAAGTATTATTCTGATAGAACCTTTCAAGAACATTCCAAGTATGGTCTTACTTTTTTACTACGAGGAAATATAATGATGGTATTAGGGGTCATGTTAACTTTTTTTATTATCAGTCGCAGAGAAAAAATAAAACATTATTCTGATAGAACTTTCAAATATGTTTTTACGTTTCTTCTATACTGAAAAATAACTATTATATGGGGGGGTTTGATCCAGATATCCGGCCATGCTAACTTCTTTATTATTATTCGAAGGGGGAAAGGAAAGCACTGTCACGATAGATCTTTTCACGAGGATTCGAAATATGCTCTTAATTGTCTTCTACGATGAAAAATAACGTTGAAATTAAGGGTTTTTCTAAGTTTTTTTATAGAATGTGTCCTACCTTTACGATGGGCGTTTTCTCCCGACACTCGGAGCAACCACTTGATCTATTATCGTTCGCCTCAAAGAATGCGTACCCTGAACTAGTAGGCCTGTAACACGCGTACAAACGAACGTACATGCCTCACGATTGGGGGAATGATCTCTGAGTCAAGTTGCTTGTTCAGCAAATACCTTTTCTCCAAGTGAACTTGTACTGCACCACCTCTTGTCTCTAAGCGAGGAGAGCTATGTGACTTCACTATCATTACATGACACTTTAAAAATATTATTAGCCCTTCCCCCTCTTTTCACCTACTAGAGGAGCTCGGCTACCACATGCTAGCTCCCGCCTAGCCACTAGATACACAAGCGTCTTACAATATATATATAAAACCAGAGGCTGGCTCAAAAAAGAAAATAGTGCAATCCCGTCGCACATCATAACGGCAACTAATGCACAATGTATCAATTTACCACATGACTTAGAGCCACCTCCGTTGCCGGAGCACTTGTGCTTCGTCAAATGCATAAAAGTTTAAGAACTCCAAGCACACAAATGGTGATCAGTATAGCGCCTAACATGATCATTACTATTGGTATAGTATAACGGTCATCAAAAAAAAAAAGGTTCATCTTCGCCACTATCTTCGAGCGGCGGGACTGTAACGGTCTCCACTGTAGTCGGGATTCGAACCGCTTTATGGCTTCCATGTAGGTGTTGATGAAACACCTTGATTGACGAGTTGTAGACACGCCGACTAAGTACCATGAAGAAATCTGAAAGAACTCTGCAGGAACCGTCAAACAGCTGGGATCCCTGTAGGACGAGCGAATTGCTGTAGACGCAGGTCGAGTACGTAAACCAACTCGAAACAACTCAGCACGCGCCATTATTCAGCATCTGCGACCCTCGCTATAATCTGCATTAGCTAAATGTTGTCTGAATGTTCGTTTCCTTGATTGTATTTCTGCCTCCGAAAACTCAGGTTTCCCCTCTACGATAGCCACAGAACCACTATCACAATTCCAATCTTGGAAATCCAATATATATGTGTTTTTCTGGTATCTCCTAGCTGTATCATTACAGTTTAACAACTCCACCCACGTAACCCCATCCTTGGATACACTGTTCACCGATGCCGTGCTAACAACTCTGAGCTTTTCGCTGTTTTCAATAACACACACATCTATGGGTTTTCTCATTTCCTTCAATTTAACTTTTACCATAATCTTTGAACCTGGTAGTAACATAATATCTTCAAATAAAACACCTCTATATTTGTGGTTAGTATCTACCCTTGCCACCGCCCCATACAAATTACTACACTCAGTATCATCCCCAGCATTGTTAGTATCAGAAATAACATCCATATTAGTATCATCACCACCATTCTTATCATTGTTACCACTGTGAACTCTGATAGAAGCCCCGTAATCATCTCCCATATAACCAACGTGTGTTTTAACATTACCTTTCCCCATAACACTCGTATCACCGCCATTAATACCACCGAGCACCTCTCCTCTTTCAATAACCTCCATGTCCTCCATTCTAGTCACGTCCTCATATGGTATGAGATAACCCATCTTTCCGACTGTTATCCCATTAGCACCCGCATGGATCGAAATCTTGTGTCTTCTACTAGCAGGATGACCCAACAAGATTTTATTACCCAATGCAATTCCTTTTATTACCAAAAAAGGTTCTGTTAACACTGTCACCGAGAGTAAACTGTATTTGAACACAAACCAGGGTGTTTAATCTATGGGCTTGCACATCACACACCGTCTCTGTTGAGGGCTGCAAAGGGTAATTGGAGAACATGGATTGATACAAATTAAAGTCCATTAGATTTATTGATGCCCCTGTGTCTAAAAATAACCGGGATATCCACATCCCCTGCTGTTCCATAGACTATAGGCTTGGGCTCTGGGGCGTCTCCCACGAGACCACAATGGCATTTACCAATCACCTGTACCCTTTTTGTTGATCGGGCTTCCAAAAATTTCGCTGATCCCTTTGCCCTCTGGTTTGACCTGCCTGGGAAGTTCTCACATTATAATTACCAGAACCTTGAGGTGTAGGCCTCGCATCTCTCCGTATCTGAGACGGACAAGACTGCCAATAATGATCAGTACTTTTACACATTCCATAATATTTAACCCTACACAATTTCTTTGGATGTCCTGGTTTATTGCAGTTGAAACAACGCAACTGCTGTTGCTTTTGATCGATCGATCTTTTGTTATACTCAACTTTTGTGCACAGATGATGAGGAGAAAGTTCCGTGTCTCTCTGTACTCTATCCCTCGGGCCTGTCCCGTTAAAAATAGTGCTAACTACGGTGGGACATTTAGACCTGTGTTTATCTATTTGGGTATAAAGTAATTCTTCGTCTGAGGTAGGCTCAACCTTTTCATCAAAGCTATCCACTATTGCATCGGGTACCTCGTGTAAGAGCAGGGAAAAATAGATCAGTTTATGAACATTATTTAGAGGGAGATTATCCCCTGTAACCTATTTAGATGTTTTCAATTTTCCTACCCAATCTGCCACTGCGTCAAACAGCTTTGAACTATGTTCTACAAGGCTATTAGTGCCTTTCCGTAGTTTATAAAGACCTCGAATGTCTTTCACCATATCTCCGTGTTCCTTTGAGCCATATGCTGTTTTCAAAAATGCTTGCAAGTCTGTGCAGGTACGACATTTTGTAAATTGGAAACTCCTTGACCTATGACTGAGGTCTCCCTTATTGAAATCTAGCAAAGCTTTCTCCTCTCTAAATGCCTCTACATCGTCTACTATATTCGTTCCCGCTAAATAGTTATTAACTCCTTCTATGAAGATATTTGCAGGTTGTGACAGTACGCCATCTACAATCCCTTTGAATGGGCTGACCCCAGCAGTAATGTTTGTCACGTGATGTAGTAGTGTCGTAGGTTTAGCATCTGCCATTTTATCCTGTTTCCCAAGGCTGTTTTTTTTTAATATGCTTCCCTGATCTCAATAACATCAATGTATTTATATACACTAAACCCAATCAAGAAAATCAACACAACTTTTCCCCAAATAATGGATAACATAAGGTAAGCGCGTCCCGTCCCCAATCACAAAATCAACCCCACGAAAATGACAATAAAAAAATAATAATAAGGAGGGGATAGGAAAGGAAAAAGAATGCAAGACGTTTCCCAGCCAACTCGCCTCGGCAATTGCCTCGTCCCCAGTTCTCTCTCTCTCTCTCTCTCTCTCTCTCCTCTCTCCGGCGTGACTCGCAGCAAAAATTCCACTCAGGTAAGTTTGCCACACACAAATACAAGGAACATGAACAAGAACAAAAGGGTAAAAAAATTCACAAAATATAAAAAGAAAAAAAATAAGAAAGAAAAAAACTCGAAAATACACTTACGTCATCATATGACCGGGAACCGAATTCATATACACACCGCAAATATGCGCAAACTGCGAAACACTTTAATATGTCGAAAATTAAACTTTTCCTCCTCACGTTTTTTTAAAACACCTTTATTCCGTAACCTCAAGAAATCGAAACTGACTTGGCTTGGGAGAGGAAGTCTAAGGGACAGCTTCTCTCTGTCGAATCAGCAGAAAGGACCCCGAGTTGCCTGTGACATGATTAATAGCCCCTTTTCCTACCAAAAAAAAAAGAAGAAACCCCCTATTTCTGGTCACCAGTCCCTTCGGAGCGTACCTACAGCTTGAAAAATATATAAAAATAAAAAGCCTTTACCGCTGCTACCACTGTTTCACCCCTCCTTATTCCATAAACTACACAAACTGGGAACTCTTACCTGTTGCCAACGGTGCCCTGTCTGCAACATGTCACGAGGCTTATTAAGACTGCGTCAATATAGAAAAATAATATTTATTTCCCAAAGCAATTGATTAACAAGTCATAATGGCATAAACACCCAAATCTACCCATAAAGAAACCAGTAAGATAACATTCTACACTCCTGACTAAGGTTACACTCCCTAACCCAAAATTGTCATAAAGTCTCGTATTAGTCAGGTTAGAGAATTTCGTTTCTAATCAACCATGGAATTGGACCCATCTGTAATAAAGATACTAGGTATGAAGACACATCCCCAACATCACTCTTTTCAAAGTAACAGTTTTTCTAAGTTTTTTATAGAATGTGTCCTACCTTTACGATGGGCGTTTTCTCCCAACACTCGGAGCAACCACTTGATCTATTATCGTTCGTCTCAAAGAATGCGTCTTCCACAAGTACCCTGAACTAGTAGGCCTGTAACACGCGTACAAACGAACGTACATGCCTCACGATCGGGGGAATGATCTCTGAGTCAAGTTGCTTGTTCAGCAAATACCTTTTTTCCGAGTGAACTTGTACTGCACCACCTCTTGTCTCTAAGTGAGGAGAGCTATGTGACTTCACTATCATTACATGACACTTTAAACATATTATTAGCCATTCCCCCTCTTTTCATCTACTATATATATATATATATATATATATATATATATATATATATATATATATATGTATATATATATATATATATATATATATATATATATATATATATATATATATATATATATATATATCAGGAGACAGAGGAAGGCGACGGCCAGTAGGACACATCAGCATGAAGGTGGACTATTAGAAACGTTGCAATTCATTACAATTCTTTATTTCCTACGTTTCGTAATATCATTATTACATCTTCAGGGAATCTGTTAAACAATAAATAAAATTAATTTAAAATTACTTAAAAATTACTTTAAAAATTACTCTAAAATTCAACATTTGTAAATTACAACACAATTAAAAAATTAAAAAACATACAGAAACGAAAAAAAAAAATAAATAAATAAAAATAAAAAGACCAAAGACCGCTAACCAACCTTGTGCCGAGAAGGCAAGAGACAGAATGACAGAACAAATAAAATTTAGCTCAGGTACAGTTGTGTGGAGGAGGTCTGGGTATTTAACTGGGGAACCAGTTGTTTAATAAATAATGACTCCAGGATAGGCAGTTCATATGCATTGTTCGCTTGGCCTATGACTTGGAAATGACTTCTTTCTATATGTCGGATCCACGAGGAGGTTACTGCGGGTCAGAATCGACTCTCATCGGGGATTAAGTTTCCGTACTGGCTGTAGGCTCTCCAATCCCGAACACTCTAATATAAGAAACCATTCGAAAAATTGTAAAATATATATAGAAAGAAGTCATTTCCAAGTCATAGGCCAAGCGAACAATGCATATGAACTGCCTATCCTGGAGTCATTATTATTAAACAACTGGTTCCCCAGTTAAATACCCAGACCTCCTCCACACAACTGTACCTGAGCTAAATTTTATTTGTTCTGTCATTCTGTCTCTTGCCTTCTCGGCACAAGGTTGGTTAGCGGTCTTTGGTCTTTTTATTTTTATTTATTATTTTTTTTTTCGTTCTGTATGTTTTTTAATTGTGTTGTAATTTACAAATGTTGAATTTTAGAGTAATTTTTAAAGTAATTTTTAAGTAATTTTAAATTAATTTTATTTATTGTTTAACAGATTCCCTGAAGATGTAATAATGATATTACGAAACGTAGGAAATAAAGAATTGTAATGAATTGCAACGTTTCTAATAGTCCACCTTCATGCTGATATTATATATATATATATATATATATATATATATATCTATATAATATATATATAATACAAGGAGCCCATAAAAACACCAAAATGTAGAGAGAAAAGTACTATATTTCAGAGACTGCTGTCTCTCTCTTCAGGTATATGAATAAGAAAAGTTTACAGAAAAGGTGGTATTATACTAAGAGATCTGTCCACAAGTAAGCCAATTTAGGTCACCCCCGCTGATAATCTTCCTTTAATCTTCTTAAGCGTTGGTTGAATGAAAACCTCGTCGATGACATCTGAAATCCACGCGCCTTTTGAGATGTTCATTACTTGCTTCTCTTTTATTAAGGCCGATTCCATCATTTGATTCTTGTACCGGCAGTTGCTGCTATAAATTACATGTGACAAATTCCAGTTTATTCTATGGTTATGTTCATTTATATGGTTGAAAATAGCCGAGTTCTGTTGTCCATACCTAACTGACCGTTTGTGTTGTATTAATCTCTGGGGAAGTGATTTACCTGTAAATCCGATGTAAGATTGATCACAGTCCTGGCATGGGATCTCATAGACCCCAGAGTCCTTGGGAGATGTCTTTTGTTGGACGTTAATCAGGGATTTGGCTAAGGTGTTTGGGTAGGTAAATGCAAAAGGGTTGGATTTCCCAAGGGTGTGGGTTACTCTCTTAAATATCTCCAGGTGAGGAATTTTTATTTTATTGTTGGGTGTGTCTCTGGTCTTGTCTTTAGGGGGTCAGTAGAAAATTACGTTTGCTTTTTGAATTGCTTTCTCAATTATGTGGTCAGGATACTTTAAAGACGAAAGTTGCTTGCGAATTAGTTCAAATTCTTTTTCCAGGAAATCTGGGGAACAAATTCGTAAGGCTCTTAAGATTAGGTTGCTAGCTACACCTATCTTGATAGCAATGTTGTGATAGCTAAAGTAGTGAATATATGAAAGTGAGAACGTTGGTTTCTGTATATGGTAAATTTGTATTCTGTCGTGTCTCTGATTATTAAAACATCAAGAAAAGGAATTTTGTTGTCTGTTTCCCATTCAACTTTAAATTTGATGCTGGGCACTAATGCGTTTAATTTTGAGAGGAATGATTGAAATTACCCCCCACCCCCTAATTATCCCAAATGTTAGGTATCATCCCAAGTTAGGATATATATATATATATATATATATATATATATATTATATATATATATATATATAATATATATATATACTATATATAAAATTGTACAGGTCTGCCATTATCATTGGCAGACCTGTATTTCCTCTGATCTTCATCATGTAATCTCAGAGAATAGAGATATTTTTATACTCGTGTTTTTCTACTAGAAACCTCACATCAGAAAGAAGATATTGAATGAACTTAGAATTTATCATCATGAGTTGAAAGATATAGATATATATATATATATATATATATATATATATATATATATATATATATATCTATATATAAATAGATATGATAAATGTAAAATATATATATATATATATATATATATTATATATATATATATATTATATATATATATATATATATGTAAGTGCTACATAAAGCAGAATATATGGAATGTTATTCCATATATAAAAAAACTAAAACTAAGATTAATTTAAACCAGTGACCCAATAGGTCAACCAGTTTGCTTGCAGGAATGTGATCAGACCAGATACGATAAAGTAGGCTAAGATGAGGTGTTGTAATCAATCAGTGTCTAGTTGCCGTCACCTGTGGTCATTCATTTGTTTTGAAAACAGTCATCCAAGCTTCCTGCTTAAGACAACCACAGCGACCTATAATTCAAACGGCCTACGTGACTTGTAATCTATGTCATCTGTGTGTATGTTCATATGTTCGAGCTACTGCTGCTTCCTTTATGATTTGTAACCGAGATTGTAGTAAGACTTGAATTAGCCATTATCATTGGCAGACCTGTACAAATTTCCTCTGATCTTCATCATGTAATCTCAGAGAATAGAGATATTTTTATACTTCGTGTACTAAGAAAACCATCACATCAGAAAGAAGATATTGAATGAACTTAGAATTTATCATCATGAGTTGAAAGATCTCTGTCGTCATAACCAAAGAAGATACTGACTTCATAAGTTATCATCAAAGCCCAAGACACTCCAGTGAGTATGGAAGTCATAACCAACCGACTTAGCATAAAATTATCGCAGGTCTAACATAACCTCACAGGGTGCCTTATTATACCAAGGCAACAGCCGTAATAATTTATTTATAGATATATATATATATATATATATATAATATATATATATAGTATATATAATATATATATATATATATATATATAAATATTAGGGCTGTTGCCTTGGTATAATAAGGCACCCTGTGAGGTTATGTTTAGACCTGCGATAATTTTATGCTAAGTCGGTTGGTTTTTTGGTTTTTTGCCACGAAGGAAAAAATGAAAAAGCGAGATAGCCAAGTACTTTCGGTCCTGTTCGGACCCTCAGTAAAGGGTCCGAACAGGACCGAAAGTACTGGCTATCTCGCTTTTTCATTTTTTCCTACGTGGCAAAAAACCTTTATTTATACATAGCATCCCGTTTTATTAGACCTTCGTGATCAAGTTATTCATATATTATATATATATATATATATATATCAAGTTATTCATATATTATATATATATATATGTATAATATATATATATATATATATATATATATATATATATATATATATATATATAATATGAATAACTTGATCACGAAGTATATAAAAACGGGATGCTATGAATAAATAAAGGTTTTTTGCCACGAAGGACAAAAAAATGAAAAAGCGAGATAGCCAAGTACTTTCGGTACCAATGTTCGCGGACCCTTTACTGAGGGTCCGAACAGGACTGAAAGTACTGGGCTATCTCACTTTTTCATTTTTTCCTTCGTGCAAAAAAAAACCTTTATTTAGGGTTTATATATATATAAATTATATATATATTATATAATATATATATATATATATATATATACATACATATATATAATATATATATATATATATATATATATATATATATATATATATATATATATGTATATATATATATATATATATATATATATATATATATATATATATATATAACTATATAATCTATATATATATATATATCTATATCTATTATATATATATATATATATATATATATATATATATATATATATATATATATAATATATATATACTATATATATATATACATATATATATATATCGATATATATTCAGTGGTACCTCGACATATGAAAGGCATCAACTTACGAAAAACTCAAGATACGAAAAGCAAATACGAAAACTTTTACAGCTCTACATACGAAAAGTTTTCAAGATACGAAAGGTTGTTGCTGTAAAGTCCTGAGATTCGCCCAGACCACCGAGAACAATTTAAAACTCCCACGCCGCCACCTGAGTAAACTCGCCACCATCCTCCCGCTCTCCCATTGGTTCCTGATGCTAGTCACCCCATAAGATCCTGCTCTCCTATTGGTCAGCATCTACCCCTTGTGCTTTAAGTATTCTATTGGTAAAACGATGCTGTAAATTGAAAAAACTTATGCATGCAACACATTTAATAAAAAAATCATTAGGTAAAGATAGAATCAAGAATAGAAATGAATGGTTATTATATTGTTTGGTAGTTTCAGGAGTTTGAAGAGAGATAAATGAAAAATTTATGGCTTTCATTACTGTGGTAAAGTGATTGCTTGGCGATCGTTTGATACTCGTAAGTGCTGGATGTAAACAGAAGTTTGGAAGCTTTTTTGTTTGTTTGTTTGTTATAGTTAATGGTTACTAAATAATTATTTAAAATGAGTACATGCAATACATTTAATAAAGAAATTGTGAATTAGATATCATAAAAAATATAAAATAAATCAGAACTGCCAACAAATACATATTTTTTTAGAATTCTTCTTCTGTTTTAATATTACGTTACGTATATGTTTCATTATAGCTGTCAGTAACTTGGTATCTCCATTAGGTAAAGATAGAATAAAGAATAGAAATGAATGGTTATTATACTGTTTGGTGGTTTCATTAGTTGAAGAGAGATACTAATGAAAATTTATGGCTTACTGTGTCCTAGGAAAAATGATTGCTTGGTGTTCGTTCGGTACTCGTAAGACGGTAAGAGCTGAATGTAAACAATCGATTGGAAGGTTTTATTTTTGCTTGTTTGTGTATTATAGTTAATAATGATTAATTAATAATTATTTGAAATGAGTACATACTGATTATTTATACATTTTATTGGCATATTCTAAGCTTTTAGCTTCTTGGGTTTAGATGTCAGAATCATAGACTAGGCTACAGTAGCAACTGCTAACATAGGCTAGGCTTATTGCTAAGGGACATATGCTAAAGTCCTAATATATGCAGTAAAAATAGGGTTGAACATTACATGCAGTTGAATATTACTCAAGTATGTACAGTATTTTGCCTCTTTGGAGTCATATTTCTTCCGTCGGATCGGTGTCGTAACCCTAGAACATGTGTTTTGGGACCTGTGGAAAACTATAATTTAACTGGGGTGTTTTTGGAGGGCTTGGAACGGATTAGCCATTTTACATGTAGAATGAGGTACTACCATGTGTATGTGTGTGTATATATATATATATATATAAATAATATATATATATATGGATGAATATATATATATATATATATATATATATATATATATATATATATATATATATATATATAGATATATATATATACACACACACACACACATATATGGAATATATATATATCTATATATATATATATATATATTATATATACATATTAGACAGATACATATATATATATATATATATATATATATATATATATAGATATATCTATAGATATATATATATATATATATATATATATATATATAGATATATATATATATATATATATATATATATATATATATATATATATACATATATATGTATATATATATATATATATATATATATAGTATATATATAGATATATATATATTATATAATATATATATATTATATATAAATATCGAACTACAAATATTCTTTAATATCTAATTCGTCTACCTCGGAATTAACATATTTTCATATATGCTTAACCGAGGGGGAATTTATTACGCGATAATAGAATTGGCGATCGACAGGAGCGAACTAGCGACCTCTCAATTCCAGGACTGGCAGTGAAGCCTTAAAAACCACCCTGAATCCGCAAGAGATATAAGTTCATACCACCTCCCACCTGAAATACCTTTCGCGCACAGGTATTTTATTTTTTGTTTTTGGAGACTGCATCAACCATCTCGTTCTCAGTGGCGTGGTAGTGCTTTTGCCCGCACGTAGTCATTATATAAGTCTGTCACATTACCGTGATTCATATACATCTATCGAACTACAAATGTCCTTTAATATATAATTCGCTCTACCTCGGAATTAATATATTTTCATATATGCTTAACCGAGGGGGAATTTATTAAGCGATAATAGAATTGGCAATCGACAGGCGCGAACCAGTGACCTCTCAATTCCAGGACTGGCAGTGAACGCCTTAAATACACCCCGACACCGCAAGAGATATAAGTTCATGCCGCCTCCCATCTGAAATACCTTTCGCCGCACAGGTATTTTTTGTTTTGGAGACTGCATCAACCCATCTCGTTCTCAGTGGCGTTGGTAGTGTTTTTGCCCACACGTAGTCATATATAAGTATCACATTACCGTGATTCATATACATATATCGAACTACAAATGTCCTTTAATATATAATTCCGCTCTACCTCGGAACTTATTATATTTTCATATATGCTTAAGCGGAGGGGGGAATTTATTAAACGATAATAGAATTGGCGATCGATAGGCGCGAACCAGCGACCTCTCAATTCCAGGACTGACAGTGAAGCCTTAAACCACCCCGACACCGCAAGAGATATAAGTTCATGCCGCCTCCCACCTGAAATACTTTTCGCACACAGGTATTTTTTGTTTTGGAGACTGCATCAACCATTCTCGTTCTGTGGCGTGGTATGATTTTTGCCTGCATGTAGTCATTATATAAGTCTATCACAATACCGTGTTTCATATACATATATCGAACTACAAATGTCCTTTAATATCTAATTCACTCTACCTCGGAATTAATATATTTTCATATATGCTTAACCGAGGGGAATTTATTAAGCGATAATAGAATTGGCGATCGACAGGCGCGAACCAGTGACCTCTCAATTCCAGGACTGGCAGTGAAGCCTTAAACCACCCCGACACCGCAAGAGATATAAGTTCATGCCGCCTCCCACCTGAAATACCTTTCTCCGCCTTAAACCACCCCGACACAATTCCCCCTGTTAGTTAAGGGGGGCAATGTTATGAAAATATATTAATTCCGAGGTAGAGTGAATTAGATAAATTAAAGGACATTTGGTAGTTTCGATAATATATACAAACCACACATATATTAGTATCTATTATAATAGATATATATAGATTTTATATAGAATACCATATACATATTATATTTACTAGATATTATACATATATATATTAAGTATATATATATATATTCTATATATATATATATATATATAATAATAACTATATATATATCTTAAAACTATAATATATATATATTCTTATATATATGATATATTATATTATATATATATATTATTATATAATATATAGAATATATATATAATATATTATTAATATATTATATTATATATATATAATATATATATATATCTATATAATATATATATAATTATTATATATATAATATAGAATACAAATATATATATATCTATATCTATATTCTATCTATACAGATTATTAATACTATATATTATATATATATCTATATATATATATATTATATATAATATATTATATATATATCTAAGATAGATAAGTTAAGGCTTCAGAAGTTTTTGCTCAGGAAAAACCTCA
>NC_087206.1:51931078-51954039 GCF_015104395.2 Macrobrachium nipponense | reverse complement strand
CTCAGGAAAAACCTCAGGTAAACAGTCCTTAGTTGCAAACTTCTTTTATGACCTTGATAGGTCACTCTCCTTTGCCTTGGTTTGAACCTAGTATCCAAGTAAATATAACATATTATTTATATACATAGATATATACTATATATATATATATATATATATATATTATATTATATATATACATCGAGCTACAAATGTTCTTTAATATCTAATTCGCTCTACCTCGGAATTAATATATTTTTTCATATATGCTTAACCGAAGGGGAATTTTTTAGAGGATGAGAGACTTGTTGGCTCCCAGGCGCAAACCATCAAAACCAAACAAATACAGGACGACAGTGAAGATTAAACCCACACCGCCACCACAAGAGGCTATAAGTTTATGCCGTCTCCACCTCGACCTTGATAACGTTGTAGTGCTTTTGACAGCACGTAGCCATTATATGAGTCATATCATATTACCGTGATTCATATACATACATCGAGCTACAAATGTCCTTTAATATCTAATTCACTCTATCTCGGAATTAATATATTTTCATATATGTTTAACTGAAGGGGAATTTTTTAGGCGATACGAGACTTGTTGGCTCCCGGGTACAAAACATCAAAACCAAACAAATCCATACGACAGTGAAGCTTAAATCCATACCGCCACCACAAGAGGCTATAAGTTTATACAGTCTCTCGCCTACAAATACCTGTCACTCTCAGGAATTCGTAGTTTGGAGACTGCATCAACCGACCTCGACCTCGGTAACATTGTAGTGCTTTTGACAGCATGTAGCCATTATATGAGTCATATCATTAACATACTGGAGCAGAAATTTGAAGTGTATCAAATTTCGAAAATGATTTATATGACTAGAGAATATTTTCAAAAGGATATATGAAGTATGGGAACAATGCTGATTTGTGCGCATAGAGTAGTAATCCAGGTGTATTTTACTTTTCACACCAGAGCTGGCAGTTAACCCGGTCAAAACGGGAAGAATAGGATACAAAGTGTGTCATCTATCCTCGGAGCGTCTGTCCCCTCCGCTTTAAACATTCATTTATAAGTTATGACTCTTCTTACTACCCGACTTTCAATATGAACATTTTGTCTTTTTGGAATATTTGAAATAGTAGTATCTCATTACACCCACCGATCACTCTTGTGTAAATGGTGTATGATAAAACCTCTTTGATTCCCGATAGTATCTTCCTTATTATTCCATGGTGACCTGTGCAGTGTACAGAAAACGGAACGCAAAGTCTGCACTTATACGAAATGTCCTGTTGTGTCTGTCTTTTAACTTTGTAAACGATATATTCAGAATGATTACACAGAAATCTGAAAAATCCTTGCGAATAAAATTCAGGCTCTATAGCTTAACTGTCAAAGAAGATAAAAATGTTTTTTGGGTTACCTATCCACGTATACACATACCCAGTGACCTATATTATTAATACCCAAAGATGACTCTGAAGTGTTAGATATAAAGACTAAAGGTTTATTTCTACTTAACGGTAATATAAATCTTCCCACATCATTTAAGGCGAATATTCATAAACATCTAATTAACGGCCCTAACGTGTCATTTAAAGATATTTCTAATTCTCTACCCAGTGACCTATATTATCAATACCCGAAGATGACTCTAAAATATTACATACGAAGACTAAGGTTTATCTCTACTTAATGGTAATATAAATCCTCCTACATCATCTGAGGCGAATATTCCTAAATAATTAAATAATGGCCCTAACGTGTCTTTTAAAGACATTTCTAATTCTCTAGTATCCATCCACATTACTATGTGACGGTTTACCACTGGCCCTGCCAATCTAATTGTTATCCTCATACTAGCGGAAATTTCAACAGGCAGCGAATCCTCCATATCCTCGGTCATGAAACTAAAACAGAAAATATATCTCCCCCTTTTAAAAGCATTGTAAGTGATCATGTTTTCATGCGCGGCCCCGATTGCCTTCTGCATTTTGTAAGATAATTGCGTTAATAGTGATACATATATATTTACTTAACTCGCAGTGTTTGAAATATAACCTGTTCCTGGCATATTCTCCCGAAAAGTTCTTCATATCAACCAAGGCGACTGTTAACTTCTTGGGAATACATGTTCCAAACGCCTGATAGATTAATATAGATGATTCATTCATTCCGATGATATACGTTTTATACTGATAAAGCCTCATTCAAAGCGGACATGGTGATAATCCATAATTTTGCCTTCTCCATGTCCAAATGGCCCAACTCTTCATTTACATCTATACCCAAAATCGAGCTATTAATAGCCATTTCTAACCTAATTCTCAAATCCACCGAATCTAGTAAATACATGTTAATTCTCGCTAGATCAAGGAGCAAGGGGGAATAGTATGTATACCAACCGATTTAGGAGTCACCATGACACTCGTTTCCCACCTGGTAGCGTCCTGGGAGGTATTAGCCTAGTGAATGCTCTAATTTAACCAAACGTCCCATTATGATAATTAAAAAATCCACTCCGTCATAACATAGTCATCGCACGGGGTGGGTTTAATTTTTTGTAACAGTTTAATATACGATTGATAGTGGAATATCGGACAAGATTCCACCAACTTCCTTCAAAAATTCAAAATATGGATAATCAGATCTGAAAAGTGTTACTTATTCCATTGACAAATGCTTCTTACATTTACCAGTATTCAAACGTGATATACTGTACCCCCGAAAAAAGCTTCAGATTCGGGAACCTTCTTTAACGTCCATTGCGTATTATTCTAATCCTTTTTCTTTAGAGGAATAACCTGTAAATACATAAAAAACTGGTCAATGATTATTAAAAGAAGATATTCATTACCTTCGCTATAAGAAGCGAGTTTAGATGTGTCAGTCAGATTACTGCTAACGATGGATGCCACGAGGTTTCGGAGATACGACCTTTCTTCCAGGGAATTTCTTCAGAGTGAAATTATGTCAAGTAGGACATTTTTGACATCATCTCTAGTTATATTATTGTCAACCTTCCTCACATCTCTAAATAATGTATTTACACTGCTAAAACTGCCGGAGTATTCAACATTTTCGTATATCTTCTTCAATACCCACAGCTGCTTCGTAGTCACCACTTTTGAGAAATAACTTGATGTTCGGTTTAACCCGTCGTCATATTAGTCCTGAGCTGTAAGCTATCAGGTGTGCTGGCTGCGAGGTCAACCAGTAGATAACCCTTCTTATATATCTCGGAGAATTCCGCCCCCACCCTTCTGACGTCCGAATAAACTGACGGACCCAACGAAAGTTTCAAGTTTGAACTATATCTCCTATTCTTCACTAGAATGTAATGGGAGCAGTTGAGACTGATACTTTTACTGATTGTACCCGAATGGAATACATTCTGCGTTATGAACATGACGGAGATTGACGAATGCCGTCCAGCAGTAAATGCCTCTGTGGCGTGTTTATTATCACTCGCTTCTAGAAAGCAGTCATCGGGAATGTATAACAGTCCCATGTCAGTCGTCCCTTGATCTATATATTGAAAGGGGTTTAATAATACTTTACTAACCCTGATCTTGTTCCCTATAGACGAGTACTTCTGTAATGGGTGTTTCATTCACCACGCAGTAGGCTACCATATTATAGAATTTCTCTTCATACTCTTCAATTATTTTCAGGCAAATCACATTCTTTTCCGAGTTGCTGCTATGATAATTCAGGACAGATATGTGATTAGATCTATCGCTTCTGCGGAGAAAGGAGTTGCTTGCATCTCAAAGGTTCCAATGATGACGCTATTCATATGAAGAGAAAGAATGTGTAAAATAAGGTTAGCAAATATTTTATTTACTTAGAGAAGACATTACAAACGAATGCATTTTTATATACACTGAATAGTCATATCGTAATAAATTTCTTATTTACATAGAACACACAGGTGTGGAGAGAAAGGGTGTAAAAAGTAGTTAGCAAATATTGTATTTCAAAGAAGGTTCTCGAATCTGAAACTTTTTCGGGGGTATCACGTTTGAATACGGATGAAGTTAGGGAATTCTATAACAAGCAGGTGAGGGAATACCTAAACGAGAGAAATATAAAATTATATAGTGTACAGCCGAAAGAAGAAAGCCGGTGATAGTTTGAAAAGAAGTTATCAGGACACTTAAAAGTAAAATATATAGTTACTTAACTCACAACAATACAAATAAATACGTTAATGTGCTGCATGACATTGCTACCAGCTATAATAATATGCCACACAGAGGATTAGGTGGTGGGCAGACTTCGAATCGCATTCACGCATTAGTAGACAGAGAGGGAGGATATAAGCGGTCAATTTTTTCAGGATATATTCAGTAAAAACATGGATCATCGAGTAAAGAACCTGTCAGTTCCCTTTTTGAAGGTTGGTAGAATAGTCCATATAGCAGATGAGGACAACCTCCTCACTTCTAAAAATATGCAAGTCGAATCAGAAAAGCTGTCCTTGACAAGGTACGAATATTCATTCAGAATTTCAGAGACAGCTGTTTGTCACGTATAACACCGAACCCATTCATTAGTGTTCCGCCACTGGCTTGGGCTGCTTTATTTTACTCTTATGAATATACTTTTTTCTAATATAAGTAATAACAAATGCTGCCAAAAATTAGGTAGGGATGTAAAGAATACTATGGCTAACTAATATCTTTGTCAAATACACAGAAAAATGTTATTCCGGAAAAAGACCGGGACAAAGGCTCTGAATTTCATATTAGTCCACCTCAACACAATTACATTGGCCGCTTAAACTTATTATATATGTGCGTCAACCTGGACAAACCTGTATACTGATTTCTATGTCAGCTACAAAATACCCAAAAACTGAAACATTATCACCACACTAGCTCTCAAAAAACAAAGCAACAGCATAATGTAGAATTTAAATCTCATAACTGAATCACCACAGCTCAATCATAGAAAAAGGCAAATATAAACCCAACTTAGATCGAAGACTAACCAAAACAAAAGTCCTGGATCTCCACCATCTATCATCATCACAAACATGTCACCAAACTAATAAAAGACAATTAATTCCACCTTAGTAACCCCTATAATCCACACTTCATAGACACAGCACACACAACAGCTTTCTGCTAACCTCAACTAGTACAAAAAAGAAAACGCCTGCCTCGACACAAAGTAACACCTGTCAACTGAACTATGAATATGCCGGGTTAGAAAAATAACATCCATCAATTAAAAACCGCATTATAAATACAATTCACCTGCCTCAGTGGCATCGTGAGGGTTGCTGGCGGCCGGGACAAGTCTTTTATGGCGCCCCCAAAGAGGGGGGAGGGGAGGGGAGGACTATAATAATTTCAAAAAAAAAATTCCCTTCAGTTAACGTATATGAAATTACATTAATTAATTCCGAAGTAGAGTGAATTACATATACAAGGGCATTTGTAGCTTAATGTGTACATATGAATCACGGTAATGTGATCTGACTCACACACACACTCACACACACACACATATATATATATATATATATATATATATATATATATAAAATTATAATATATATGTATATATATATGTTATGACCCCTTTGGCCATAATACAGGTTCTTTATACTTAAATAATCACAAGGGATCGTGGGCGGTAAGAAAGTAACACAGGTAATAGAATGTTTGGACACAAACACCAAAGAACAAAATTAAACAATATTTAATAATAAAGTACACTTAACACTAAATCAGCCTTGTGAGAAAACTTAACAGTAAATATACAAAATACATGGAACAAATAACGGGCTCACAAGGACTCCTAACTCTGAAAGCTACCCTAACAAAGTGAAGAAAGGACAATGTGCCAAAGGCTCAAATAATAACAACACGGGCCCAATAAAGAAACCACTAGCCCACAACTATAAGAAAGAAGGAAGAGCAGAGAAAATAAAGTTAGGAAAACCTTAGATCTCCTACCTAACCGCGGCAGTTCTAAACTTGAAAACTAATTCAAATAAACATTCTGAGGAGCAAAAATACCAAATACCGACAACTCAATATAACATACATATATATATATATATATATATATATATATATATATATATTATATATATATATATATATACAAATATGATTAATATATGAATACGTAAATCCTCACGTACAACGAAGTGCACAGGAGTTCATGGAGGTCACTTCAACCTCCCAGCAGCTATAAGGGGGAACTCACAAATTGACCAGGTAACACAGGGGTCAAGTTCAATCCCGAGGGACAACACAGGATAATCACCTCTTACCTGGCAATTGCCTCCCTACGTGCCTCCTCACGAGCCCTAAGCTCTCCTGGACAAGCAGCTGAAGACGGATGGGACAGTGGTTGGCGTAACGCCTCCTACGTGGCGGGACAGCGACGACCACGTCTTCCGCCAAATCCTCAGGCGGAAAACAAGAGTACAGGGGTCGCAAGTGACTAACACCCGCGAAATCACAGCCGTGATCTAACTCCAAAAATGCACATATGCCGTAGATGGCTCAGCACATCTATGGAAAACCACTTCCAAAGGGGAGTCCATCGAAGTAATCCTCCAAAAGGCGTAAGATTACTCTCCAGAAGGCTGTTAACAAAAGAACGTACGTCCAAAAGCTTATACAGGCCTGAACTGTCTTAGACGGCATCCACTCACCGCACTACAGTTCCATTCCAACTCGAACTGAATATAAGAGAACACTTAAAACTAAGGTACAAGGCTGATTTAAGAAAATAAAAATCAATATGAAATTACGTTAATTTGACAATATATATATATATATATATATATATATATATATATATATATATATATTATATATATATATATATATATATATATATTAAAAGGGCGCGGTAATGAATTGTTAATCTCAGCTTTTTCTGGTTAGAGACAGGCTGCTTAGTGACAAGCGCTAGGTTCCTCAAAGAATGCTAAAATGAAAAGCAGCCAGGAATGATGACCAATGCAATTTGAGGTCGGCGACGCCTCGGAAATCACACGCTTGGGACATGCGGCACCCATGGTTGCAGGGTGTGTCTGCATGTGTGTTCGTAGCATATGATATATGGGCTTGATGATAGGTAATGAGAATAAGAGAGGACACTCTTTGATTACTTGTGACAGTGTGCAGAATACACCTGGAAGAGGTGTTGAGAATGGCCCATCGGATAAGGTAACGTAAGACAGAGAACCACAATTCAACAATTATATACCGCCAAATATAACCACTGTTGAATATAAAAATACAACCCCTTCATAGGGACCCATAAAACCACAATGCAGTAGTGCCGCTCCCCAAGAGCCATAACACAAATAGAACCACAATACCCCCCTCTTTGGCTCATAAAACCAAAGATTACTGCCAAAAATTATAACCACAAAAAATGCACCACCAAAGATTATAGCCACAAAAAATTCAGCCCCAAAAATTCACCACCAAAAAAGCCACAAAAATTCAGCCCCAATAAACCAATACCGCAGGGACCACCACACGGACCTATTATAATATTTCTCAGTTTAACAGAAATTTGCCATACATTCCATCCCGTTTTTCCTCGTTAAATAATTACCTATGGTTTTTTACGCCAAATTGCCGCAATTTGCACATAATAAGAAAAAGAGTAGAAGAAATGAAAGAGAAAAAAAACATTACATTAAACCGACTAAACACATTTTATCATCAAATTACGAAACCAGAAAAAAATGCAACTGAGTGATATATTAGTTACCACAACCAACTCTTTTCAATTTTGATATATGGGTTAACTTCGACCAACCTGTTTCTTCCTCTAAGACTATAAATCTGTTTCCAGTCTTTTCCTCAACGACTCTAAATGGACCTAAAAATTTTGGACCCAATTTGTAATTGAGTTCATTTCTTACATTGATTTTCAGAAATACCTTGTCTCCAACACTGATTTTAGATCAAATGTTCTGCTACTACTTCTTTCTACCATTTCTTGGGTCGTGGCCTCGAGATTATGGCTGAAACAAGCATGTCCCTCCTTCGCTGTGGAAATTAATACTTTGATTGCATCTTCCCCATGATGAGGTTTAGTTAACAGATCAAATGTGCCTTGTGCTTGGCAACCAAACAAAGCTTCAAATGGAGACATTTTAATGGAATCACTAACCATAGTGTCAATATTATGTCTAACAACATCAATATATCTATCCCAGTTTTTATCATTACCACCTACAGTCTCCCTGAGAGCTTTGAGCACTTTCCTGCTTGCTCGTTCACATAACCCATTAGCTTCAGGTCTGTATGGAATAATTGTTACTTTCTTTATCCCCAAGACTTCCGCCAAACATTCTAAATTTTTGTTTACAAATTCTCTGCCATTGTCGGTCAATAGAACCTCGGGTGAGCCATATCTTCAAATGATACCATTGAAAAATGCTATAGCTACTTCTTCAGCTGTTTTATGCTTAAGTGGAAAAATTTCTACTATCCTCGTAAGTTCATCTATTATCACTAACAGGTACTTAATCGCATATCTAGATTCACAAAAATTTCCTAGGATATCCATATTTATTCTCTGAAAAGGTCCACTTGGTATCGGATATGACCCTAATTTGCAGGAATTTATCCTTGCAGGTTTGCAAGCATTGCAAACTGTACAGTTTTTCACAAAATGTTCCACATCTTTCCCCATATTTTTCCAAATATATTTAGCTCGCACCTCATTATACATTTTTTCTATCCCCTAGTGTGGACTACCAAACCTGCAATGTACTATATCCAAAACCCCTGGAATTAGGACTTTTGGAATTACGATATGTGTTGTGTCTCCTTTACTTTCACTAATCCTTAATTTATGCTTAATTTTCCTGACCAACAGATTACCTTCTAATTCTAGACCTGAAAAAGGTAACTTATAATGTTTCCTGACTGATTCTCCTCTAAGAAACGCTTTTGCGTCTGCCAAAATTTTGTCTTCATCTTCCCTTTGCTCTATGAGACCCATATCCCATTGTATAGAATCACTAGTGACTAGCGCAACTTGAAATCCTTCCGTGTCATAAAAACTTCTACCTAGGGCATCCACAACTACATTTAATTTGCCTTCTATATATTTGAGCTTTTCATCGAAGTCCCTGATAGTTAAAAACTATCGAGCTCTTTTAGGTGACAAATAGGACTTATTAAAAGATCCAATAATGGTTTGTGGTCTGTAAGGACTTCTACTTTATTCCCCATCAGTAACATTGTAAAATGAACCAAACTTGATACTATTGCAAAGGCTTCTTTATCTATGGTAGCCATTAATCTCTCATTGCTGCCCTTTGACCTAAACTTCCTGCTATAAAAGGCTATGGGATTGAATTTCCCATTAAACTTTTGCATAAGGCAAGCCCCTATACCCTCCTGACTGGCATCAGTCACTAATGTGAATGGTTTGCTGAAATCTGGAAATTTCAGAACTGGGGGATTCATTAACGTGTCCTTAAGTTTCTGAAAACTATCATTCTGGGGTTTTCCCCATTGAAATTGAATGTCTTCCTGCAATATATCTGTTAGAGGAGCTCCTATGTTAGGAAACCCTTTCAAAAACCTACGGAAAAAATTGGCAATGCCTAGGAATGACTTAATTTCTTTCTTTGATCTCGGGGAGCGAAAATCTGCTAATGCCTTGACTTTATCGTTGTTTACTCCAACCCCTTCCTTGGATATGACATGGCCTAAATATATGATTTGCTTTTTCAAGAATGAACAGTTAGCTAGCTTAATTTTCAACCCTGCTAATCTAAGCCTCCTAAGTACTTCCTTAAGCGTTTCCAGGTGTTGTACAATTGAGCTGTTGCGATCAATATGTCATCCATGTATACAAAAACATTTTTACCCAATAACCCATGCAAAACTGTGTTCACGAACCTGGTAAAGGTCATTGGACTGCCCGATAAACTGAACGGCATCCGTGTAAATTCATAGTGTCCCTTGTGCACTAAAAATGCCATATATTCCTTACTACTCTCACTAAGAGGGACCTGCAGAAAACCCTGTACTAAATCAATTGAGCTATAAATATTATGTCCCCCAATTTCTACAAAAAGATCTGGTATGCATGCGACTGGATAACGGTCAGGGATTGTTTTTTCATTTAAACGTTTAAAATTGACACATACACGGACAGAACTGTCCTTCTTAGGCACTGCTAACAGAGGAAAGTTGTATGGAGAGACACTAGGTCTAATGATTCCTTCCTCTTCCCATTTATTGACCTCTTTCTCTACCGTTCTCTGATTTTGAAAGGTATGCGGTATGCAGGAATATAAATAGGTTTCGTGCCTTTCCCTAAGTTTACCTTATGTTTTAACACATTATTCAATCTCAGTTTATCACCTTGTAAAACTACTGTTTCCCCAAATTCTGCTAAGATCTCGCTTACTGCTTCAATATGCTCACTATAATCCACAATAGCTAAATGGTCTCAAAATATCCGCTTCCTTGATTACATTTCTGACTCTGAAAACTCAGATTTCCCCTCTACAATAGCCACTGAACCACTGTCATTACTCCAATCTTGTAGATGTACCACATATGTATTCTTCTGGTATTTCCTAACTGTATCATTACAGTTCAGTAATTCTATCCATGTAACACCAGTGTTTGATACACTGTTCACTGATGCCGTGCTATAACCCCTCTTAGTTTCTCACTACCCTCAATTACACATACATCTGCGGGTTTGTTCACCTCCGTCAACTTGACTTTGAACCTGGCATTAAAACAACATCCTCTGATAAAACACATTTATATTTGTGGTTAGTACCTCCCTATCCCATAATCCCGTAAATATCACCAGCCGTGGTTCTCATTGCATCCATCCCATTGTTAGTATCAGTAATAATATCAATATTAGTATCAGTATCACCACCCTTAATGCCTTTGTCACATCCACCAAAATTATTATCACCACAGTTATTCCCCATATCATCAGTGTGGGTTTTGGTATCACCATCCCCCATATCCCCAGCATCATCACCATTAGCACTGCCAAACGCACCCCCTTTTTCAGTAATCTCCATATCCTCAGTTTCACTTACGTCCTCATAAGGGATAAAAACACCAACTTTTCCAACTGTTATACCACTAACACCCACATGGACCAAAATCTTGTATCTTCTACATGCAGGATGGCCCAGCAAAAGTCTGTTGCCCAATGCAACCCCTTTTATAACCAAAAATGGTTCTATCAACAATCTATCACCGAGAGTATCTGTATTCTAACAAAACCAAGGGTGTTTAATCTATGGCTTGCACATTACTCACCGTCTCCGTTGAGGGCTTCAAAGGGTAGTGGGAGAACAAGGATTGATACAAATTATGATCCATTAGGTTGATACTAGCACCGGTATCTTTGAAGACTGCGATATCAACATCCTCCACTGTTCCATAAACTATAGGCCTGGGCTCTTGGGCATCCCCCACAAGACCACAATGGCACGTACAAATCATCTGTACCCTTTTTGTTGATCGGCTTTCTTAAAACTTCGCCGATCCCTTTGCCCTCTTAAGTGACCTGCCTGGGAAGTTCTCATATCATAACTCCCAGGACTTTGAGGTGTAGGCCTAGCATCTTTCTGTATCTGGAACGGACAAGCTTACCAATAGTGATCCACAGTCTTACACATTCCACAATATTTGACTCTACATACTTTCTTTGTGTGCCCTGGTCTATTACAAGACTAGGGTAATAAACCCTCGTAGAAACAAAAATATACTTTTTATTTCCCAAATTAGCTAACATTAAAATGGAACAAAATGAATGAATTCAAGTGGAATTAAATGAATTGATTCTGACCCAAAAAACTGTAAAACTGTCATTTTCCTCTCCCAAAAAAGTATTCCCTCTAATCTCTCCATGTCCGACTAACCACACCATTTTTATAAGTCAAATTAAACTTACAGAATTCATTCTCCTATATGGTGACATTGAACCCTCATCTGAAATAAAGAGACCATAATTATTACACCACTTCACACGTGAAAGTTAATCAAAAGGAATGTGTACGCACCATACTTCTCTTTCTCCCACGAATTTGTTATCACTTCAAAGGTTAGCTTTTTCAAAAGATCTGTCGTACGTTACCTTATTCGATGGGCCTTCTCAACACCTCTTCCAGGTGTACTCTGCACACTGTCACAAGTAATCAAAGTGTCCTCTCTTATTCTCATTACCTATCATCAAGCCCATATATCATACGCTATGAACACACATTCAGACACGCCCTGCGGGGCGCCTAGCAACCATGTGTGCCATGTGTGCCGCATATCCCAAGTGTGTGATACCCGAGGCGTCGCCGACCTCAAATTACATTGGTCATCATTCCTGGCTGTTTTTCATTTTAGCATTCTTTGAGGAACCTACACTTGTCACTAAGCAGCCTGTCTCTAACCAGAAAGAGCTGAGATTAACAATTCATTTCTGCGCCCTTTTAATTAATATATATATATATATATATATATATATATATATATATATATATATATATATATATATATATATATATATATATATATATATATATATATATATATATATATATATATATATATATAGATATATCAAGCTACAAATGTCCTTTAATATCTCATTCACTCTACTTCAGAATTAATATATTTTCATATATGTTTGTCCGAAGGGGAATTTTTTTTTAGGCGATAATAGATCTGCCGGCTGACGGGCATGTACCCGTCAGCTGGCAAATCTATTATCGCCTAAAACAATTCCCCTTCGGTTAAAAATATATGAAAATATATTAATTCTGAGGTAGAGTGAATTAGATATTAAAGAACATTTGTAGCTCGATATATGTATATGAATCACGGTGGTGAAATCTGACCTGGGGGGATATAGTAATCTGGGTTATATGTATATATTATTAATATATATATATATATAGATATACAATAAAAAATTATATAGTATATATATCTATATATATATATATACAATATATATAATATATATATATGTATATATATTTATATAGATATATATGATATATATATATATATATATCTATATATATATTGATATAGGGTAAATATTAATATATATATATATATTATACAATATATATAATTTTATATATTAGATAATGATATATATATATATTTATATTTAGTAATTATATTATTTGATTAATATTCTATATATAGACTTAAATAAATATAGAGATATTATTATATATATATATATATATATATATATATAAATCTATAGATCTAATATATAGAATATAGTATATATATATAATAATTCTAGATATATATATATATCATATATAGCTTATAGATATATGAGATATATATATATATATATATATATAATTATTATAAATATTATATCTATAATCTATATATAGATTATATATATATATTATATAGATATATAATATATATATACATATATATATATATTAATCTATCTATATAGAGTCTATAATAGATACTAATATATATATATATATATATATATATATATATACTATATATATATATATAGAATATATATATATACATATCTACTATGATATATATATATCTATGAGTATATATATATATATATATGATTATATATATATAATATAATATATATTATCTATCTATATCTATATCTATATATATATATATATAGGGATATACTATAGATATATAGATATATATATATCTAGATATATATAGATATTATATAGATATATATAGATATCAAAATATATTATATAGATCTATATATAGATATATATATTATGTATATAATATATATAGTATATAACTATATATATATATATAGATAGATAGCTAGATAGGATATATATATAGAATATATATATATACTATATATATCGTATACCTATATATATATCTATATATATATATAGAAATATAGAATATATATATAATATATAGATATATATATATATATAGAATTATATCGATATCTATATATTAATTATATAGATATATATATATATTATATAGATATAGATAATATTATCTTATCTATATATATCTATATATATGTATATAATTATATATATATCTATATTTCATATATAGATATATATATTATATATATATCTATACATATATATATATATATATATATATATATTATAAATATATATATATATATATATATATATATATATATAATATATAATATAGATATATATATATATTAATATATATAAATTATATATATATGTAATCATATATATATATATATATATATATATATATATATATTATATATAATATTATTATATATATATATTATATATTATATATTATTAAAGAAGATCAAGGGCAGGAACACGAAGAGATTCACATTATCCTTTTAATCCTACGTTTCGTGACAACATCGCCACATCTTTAGGGATTTTTCTACAAAATAAAGTATAAAATGTTTAACATAAAATAAGAGCTGATCACTATACAGTCAATTACGAAGATTTTAAAATTATTGGCCAAACAGGGAAACCCAACGAACTGTGATTTTGTAAACTCTGAAACATCAAACTAACGAGTTCCAACTTTAAACAACCATTCCTCTGCTGTCCCATTGTTTTTAGCCTAATTATTCTGTCACTCCTTGTGCCTCTTGACGTTGTTTACTTTTAGTGTGTTTTTATCTTTGATGCTGAAAGGTTGGTCGGGTGTTGAGCTGTTTTTGGCTGTGGTTTTTGTGAATATATGACTTTTGTTTACTTTTTATGATATTTGTTATTACTTTTATCTTTGTGTAATTTAGCTTTAATTTTTAAATATTCTTCTCGTCATTTGTAAGTTGTTTGGTATTTCTGGTCTGTTTTAATCAAGTGTGCATGTAATTTAAGTATGAGAGTTGTAAGTTTTACCATTAAACTGTTTTAACTTTTCAACTATTGGATCATTGTGATCAGCTCTTATTTTATGTTAACATTTTATACTTTATTTTGTAGAAAAATCCCATGAAGATGTGGCGATGTTGTCACGAAACGTAGGATTAAAGGATAATGTGAATCTCTTCGTGTTCCTGCATGATCTTCTTTAACATGTGAATAAACGCCCTGTACGTCTGGACTGCTGTTGTATATATATATATATATATATATATATATATATATATATATATATCTATGTATATATCTATATATATAGCTATATATAGAGACAATACTACTATTATATATATACTATTAGTATATGATACATATATATATATATATATATATATATCTCTATATATATAGATAGATATAGAGATATCATATATAGATATATATACTATATATATAGTATCATATATATGTATATATATATATATATCATATATATATATCATATTATATGTATAGACTATACATAGAGATCTATATAGATATATCTAGAGATAATAGATATATTATATAGATATAGGATATAATGTATATATATAGATAATATTGATATATAGATATATATCTATATATATTATAGATATATATATAATATATCTAGTATATATAATAGAGTATATATACTATATATATATATATCATATATAGATATATATATATATATATATATTATATATATATATGATTATATATAGGTATATATAGCTATATATAGATATATATATAGATATGTATACTATATATGTCTATAATATATAGTACATATATATATAGTATATTATTATATATATATATATATATATATATATATATAGATATAGAGATATATATAGAGATATATATGATATATATATAGATATATAGTATATAGATATATATATAGATATATATAGATAATATATACTATCTATATATATATATATATATCTATATATATCTATATATATATATATATATATCTATATATATATATATATATATCCTATATATATATATAGATATATATAGATATATATATATATATAGATAATTAATCTAGATATATCTAATATTAATCTAGATATATATATATATATATATATATATCTATATATATATATATATTATATATATATATATATATATTTATATATATCTTAGATAGATAGATAGATATATAGATATATATATATATATATATATATATATATGTATATATATATGTATATATATATTATATATATAGAATATTTCTACATACATTTTAGTATATATATATATATATATATACTATATATATATATATATATATATTGTTTTATATATATATAAATATATATATATATATATACATAATATATATATATGTATATATATATATATCTATATATATATTCATATATATAAATAATATATATATATCTACATATATAAAATATATATATATATATATATATATATATATATATATATATATATATATATATATATATATATATATATATATATAGATATGGTATATAATATATATATATATATATAATATAGATATGTAGATATCTATATATATATATATATATATTTTTTGTTAAAAGCAATTGCTTTAGTGGCATCAATAAGTTTCTTGCAGGTATCTTCATACCGACGAAGTTTTTTTTTCCGATTGCTCGTTCGTCAATTTCTGGTGAAATATACGCAGACTTCCTTCTTCCATTTATTGAATTTTGTCACGACAGGCTGTTTTTCGCCTTGATGGCATTTATCAAGCGACTACTGACTTACAATCTGACCTTTCTTTGGCCTATTTATCTCATCGTGTGGGAGGTATGACAACGAGGGTTTGGGTATGGGTACTGGTTAGTCTAGGGAGTTAACAGCTTAAGGGCGTTGTTTTAGTTACAAAGAATATAAGGACATTATGTTACGCGACAATAAGAGTGAAAGTTTTAAACAGTGGTTAAATAAATATTCAAATACAATGCCATGGTGCTAGAGTTTCCTTAAATGTATGTTTTAAAATTTAATATGTACATGTTTGGTTTTAGATAAAAATAAAAATTTTACAAAATTACATCAGGAATGAAAATATATAGAAATCTAAATACGGGGGGGGGAGTACAAAATATATGTATAAAAAATATTTTATAGCATGCATAAAGGTACAAGAGATAATTTCTGTTTATACATAAATGTGTATGATTTAAATTTTGAGTGTGTGTGTGTGTGTGTGTGTATGTCCAAAATGGTCTACGTTGGTTAACGGTTGCTGATTCGTGGGGGTTTGGGGCGGGGTCCTCAGCGACCTGAGTAAGGATTGTTACTTCTTGACTTTCGCTCCGACGCTGGGTCTTCTCATGCCTTCTCCAAGGTGGGCGCGATGTTCTCGGTGGATTGGGGCGGCGCCCCAATCCACCGAGAACATCGCGTACCCTTGGAAGGCATGAGAAGACCCAGCGTCAGCGAAGTCCAAGTAACATCCTTACTCATGGTCGCTGAGATCCCGCCCAACCACGAATCAGCAACCGTTAACCAACGTAGACCATTTTGACATACACACACACACACACACAACTCAAATTTAAATCATACACATTGATGTATCAACATAAATTATCTCTTGTACCTTTATGCATGCTATAAAATATATACATATATTGTACTCCCGTATTTGTTATTTCTATATTCATTTTCATTCCTGTATGTAATTTTGTTTTTTTATCTAAAACCAACATGTAACATAAATTTAAATAAATATATATATATATATATATAGATATAGATATATATATATATATAGATATAGATATATATATATATATATATATATATATATATATCTATATCTATATATATATCTATATTATATCTATATATATATATATATATATATATATATATATATATATATATCTATATATATAATATATATATATATATTATATATATATATATAGATATATATATATATATATATCTCTATATATATATCTATATAGTATATAGATTATATATATATATAGATATATATATATATATTATATATATAGATATATATATATAGATATAGATATATATATATCTATATATATATATATATATATATATATATATATATATAATAATATATATATATATATATCTATATCTATATATATATATCTATATCTATATATATATATACATATATATATATATCTATATATATATATTATATATATATATATATATATATATATATATATATATATTTAATAGAAATCAGCAATATAATGAGAATATAAATTGATTCTAACTAATAGTAGAATGTGAAAAGAAAAAATATCAATATAGTTAAAAAACTAAGAATGAAATTTCATAAAATGAGTAATGAGTTTATGAATAGCTGATGCTGCGACAAAAAAAGGCTGAAGCTTAAAACAGTATCTGAAGCTTGAATATATATAAGGATTAAAATTATAGCCCGAGTCAACAGACTCAGTATTCTTGAACAGATACTTAGTAACTGTGGTTGTCACCATATGGTGAACCATTGAAAAATCATTTGAAATCTGAGCACAACTTCACTAACCAACTAAATTGGGATATAACTTCAAACACTCTCACCAAGGAAAATAAAGATATTTTTTTCTAGAAGGCTGTATCAAAGACGAAAGTGATGCTGAGTGCTGTGAATTTGATTTCTGACCATATTTATTATTCATCATAGGGTGAATGCCAGCTGAAGCTACATCATGATCATGCTGGGTGACCTCCAGTTAAAAGATATGCGACACAGAATCTCATTTTCTAAGACATATTTGACTTTCTGCTGTGGATGAATGGCTGTAGGTGTAATGCTAGATTGGACGTGCCTCTCCCATTATACATATAATGCATGAAAACGTTCATCAGGCCTCTGACATGGGAAATATCCTAGCGTATTTATGAGCCAGGGCGCAGATGCCTATTTGCTGCTGGGCAGTGAGGTGATTCTCTTTGTGTAATGCCATAGAACTTCTGTATTGTGTAGATTTTATTCTACTGTTTCTTATGCTAATGGGGAATTCTCTATGACACCAATCCATTATTTTTCTTTATTCCTACCTTTCATGTTCTTCCTACTACATTTACTTCTATTACTTTATAATTTCACTGTTTCCTCTCCGCCTTCTAATGTCTCATTCCCTGCATTCTTTCCCAGCATTTCTTGAAGGTTCCACAGGTGATTTAAGCTCAGCTTCAAAAGTTGAAAGTACAAGAACACAGGAATGTTACATGAAGTTAGAGTCACCAAGAATAGAGGAAAAGAGTAATTTTACTTTCTAGTCTTAATGTACAGAAATTAGACTTACCCAATAATGTGCAATCATTAACGAACCCGTGGAAACGATGGTTAAAAGAATACAGGTTGGTAATTTTTTTTTAGAATTATAATAATTAATGAATCCATACAAAAATAAATTTTAGCATAAATGTTAATTAAGTCATTTTGAAGAATTTGTAATAAAGAAATGAATTATCAAACAGGAATTATCAAAGGAAAAAGCATGATTTCAGTATGTCTGACAAGTGCCCGAAGATTTCAGGCCTTTAATTTATTAATTTACCAGCCCTGTGCTTCTCATTACCCGTTTAATTCTCTCACAAACAAACAGAAGAAAACTTTTCCAAACTTGCCTCTTTTCGTAACCACAATGTGATGGCTGGGATTAAATCACATAGCTCATTTCGGTTATATTGTTTCTGTGAACATATCTTAGAAGATCACTGTCCTTTATTATTCATAAAATTAACAAAATTTAACAATGTCAATTCAATTTCTGAGTTAAGATCTATGTGAACACTGATTACAATACAAATGCACTCTGATAGTTGCCTGCAGATGTTATGAATCTTCTTAATATATTATTGTCGCCGATGCGACAATGATCATGCAAATGTTCATAAATGTCGAGAATTATAAAAACAATTCATAAAAATGTTCATGATGCGTGGATGATTTATATTCGACAAAATGAAATTTATCTCTTAATACTCGTCCTTTGCCTTTAATTATCTTTACGACGGGATATTGGTAAGCAAAAATGCGCTAACGATTACCAAATAATCCATCTATCAATGGAAGATCTCTGATAATGTACAGTGATTCATAATCGTCCATGCATAACTTCTCAGAGATGAAATTCGTGTGAGGAAAGGGCCTACTTCTGATTCAACTGTGAAAATGAAGAAATTTTCAGAAGTCTATAGTGAAAAAATGCCCCAAGCCATTAATTTCTTAATTCACCAGCCTTGCTCTTCTCATTCCCTGTTTAATTCTCTCACTTATGGTATGCTGTATAAAAGGCAGCACGTTTCTATACATGCTGAAAGTACTATCCTCCATTGCTTATAAAATGAGCATCATTGAAAGACAACATTTCAGTAATCGAGATGAGACTTATGTGGGTATTGATATTACAAATAATGATTCAAACTTTGAGTGTACAGCCAACTTTAGGGCAGGGTCCTTTCAGGTCAACATGTTGGAGTGGCAACATTTGCATCATGAGTTGAAGGTTTATGCTAAGCAAAGGCAAACACCTCAGGAGACATGCCGGGGATTCAGGAGACAATATAGTCTTGGTCACGCACACTTAGAAAATCCAAAGAAACTTCATCATTAAAAAAAATGATTTTTAAACACTTTTATTAAAATGTACTCAAGAGTACAAATACGTATTTGAGACACACCAGGATGTTCCTACAATTAGTGGTGTCTACAAAAATAAAAGCGTGGGCGCCAAACATGGAAAGAAATTTTAATAAAAACGTGGTCAGAAAAATCATATATATATATATTTTTATTTCAGACTTTTTAGTATTGACAGAAATCGTAACCACTTTATGATTGTAGAGAGCGAAATTTAACGTGATATCCTGTCGAGCTATAGAAGGTTTGAAAAATCAATAATGTTATTAAGTTATTATATCGAGTCAAAGACTGTATGAAAAATATGAAGAGTTTCATACAAATCATGCGATGCTGGGAGAGGTTACTGTAAGGCCATTGAAGGTCACTGCTTACTTACTAATCATGTAAGTTCCTCAGACTAAGGGAACAGGTAAAAAAGTGAGTTATAAGTTTTAATCCAAACAGACAGATGCAGAATTTAAAACGTGGAAAAGGACAGGATGCAGCTGAGAAAGGAAGGTGATACAAAGAATTAGCTCATTCACAGCAAAGTTTGTCTGAACACAGGTAGATAATAATCATTATAGGAAAAATGGTAATGAAATTAACAAAATACGGATATCTTAATAAAAAAAACGTAATAGAGGAAGAGGGCAAGAAGTACAGAGGTAGATGTGAAGAAAGAGTTTCGTAGGAAAGAGGATGAGGAATATTTATGGTGCAGTGACAGAAGATTAATTGGCTAAAATTGAGAAGCGATTTATTACCACCAAATTAGAAAACGCTTCTTAGCACTTAAGTGCTGAGAGCTACAAACCAAAGTCCTTTTTAGCTTCCTATATCTTTACGGAAACCGATAGATTTTACTAATACCTTCCGTGTTAGAATAAGAGCGACACTGGATCGCAATATTCATGATTCAAGTTTCCCGTTTCAGTCAAACTCCTAGACGACGAAGAGAAAAAAGTTGAGGAACCAATACTTTGCCCAAGTTTCGCAATGGAGGTTTGTTCGGTGATACAGTATTCGTCTGGCTCTTCCATTTCTTCTTTCATAATCCTTATTATTATTTGGAAGGGGTCCCTGTTTTGGGACAGTGTTATTAAACAATTGTTGTTTCAATGGCATTTAGCTTGCAGCGAGTCTTCTCTGTTCTTCTTATTATATATCCTTCTCATCTGCAAATAGGTGGTATAATGAATTTCCAAAGAACATGGAAAGATATATGCTTTTGTTGTTTATTTTTTACTCTCATGCCTCGATACACACTCAGGCGGTCGACTTGTAGCAGGAAGGCTGGATTGATTTCTTGGCACTTTGGATTTACATTGATCACATACACATACAGACACACACATGCACACACACACACACACACACACACACATATATATATATATATATATATATATATATATATTATCTATATCTATATATATATATAGATATATATATATATATATATATATATATATATATATATATATATATATATATATATATATATCGAGCTACAATGTCCTTTAATATCTAATTCGCTCTACGGTCGGAATTAATATATTTTCATATATGCTTAACCGAAGGGGAATTTTTTTCTCGATAATAGATTTGGCCTGGACCAGGGCGCGAACCTATGGATCCTTTCAAACCCAGGAACGTCAGTGAAGCTTTTTCCTACTACACCACCGCGAGAGGTGGTGTAGTAGGAAAAGCTTCACTGACGTTCCTGGGTTTGAAAGGATCCATAGGTTCGCGCCCTGGTCCAGGCAAATCTATTATCGAGAAAAAATTCCCTTCGGTTAAGCATATATGAAAATATATTAATTCCGAGGTAGAGCGAATTAGATATTAAAGGACATTGTAGCTCGATATATGTATATGATCACGGAAATGTGAATGGACTTATATTATATATACTAAATATATATATTATATAAGATATATATTATTATTAATATATATTATACTATATCTATATATACTATTTTGATATATAATATATTATATATATATATAATATAAGGTTTTTGTTACCAAGGTGTGAATGTGGTCAGTTGCCGGCCCGAGTAATCTTTAAATTGTCTTGTCCCTTTGTCTGAGCAGTTGGACTTAATCGTTTGTAAACCTCTTAAATTGTACCCATGTTCCTTTGGGAAGGTTACTAATTCTCCAGGTGTGTTGGAATCTAGGTACTTATTTTCTTTATAATCCCTTATCCACTCAGTTTCTCATGTACGTCAGTCCGCTTGGTAAAGGACCCTTGAGTCGAAAGATCTCGTAGTACCTCTATTGTTTCACTTTCCTTCATGACTTCTACCTTAATCTATACATTCGTCACATTCCAAACTCTCGTAATTGAGTTATACGCACACACACACACACACACACACACACACACACACATACATATATATATATATATATAT
>NC_087206.1:51917440-51919940 GCF_015104395.2 Macrobrachium nipponense | reverse complement strand
GTGTTATTTATTTATTTTTAATTTTTTTACACCCATATCTTAATTTTGTTTGTATGATTTTTCTGTAATTTTTAAATAATTTTAATGTAACTGTACTGTACATAATTTTAGCGCTCAGTATGTTTTTCTGTTTTAAGAGATTCGTAAATTTTTAAATGTTCTACATTCTGATGTTGATGTTCATTGAATGTTTAAATATTGCATAATTTTATGAATTATGCAGTGCGTAGTTTTAATGTTCGTGTGTTTATCTGTAATTATAGCCTTGAGAATGCGACTATGAGTCGTGAAACGTCGGCGAAATAAATGTACCTGAGTACTATGACTTTCCCTATGGTTCCCCTGATGATGATGATGATATATATATTATATATATATATATATATATATATATATATATGTATATATATATATATATGTTATATATATATATATATATATATATATATATGTATATGTATATATATATGTATATATATATATATATATATATATATATATATATATATATATATATATATATATATATATATATATATATATAACACAGATAGCAGATTTCTTCTATATATACACATAAAATATCATATTTCAATTCTTATTCCTAATAAGAACTTATTATATAATAATAAAAAAAGCAATTATAAATAAATAAAAAAGCAATTACATGAACAAAAAGGAAATGGAAATCTGTGAACTTACTTGGCTGGCTTGCTGGGAATATACTTACGGAAGGGACAGCGACCCCTAAATGACACAGCTGCTCGTCCACAGTGAGATGAGGCCCTGGAGAGTATTTCTTCTGGCAATTAGCCATCACATGGTCGAAAACTTTGCGAATGGGAGCAAGGTGATCTGTCCTCGCTCGCTCTGCTCTGGTGGCTGAATTGTTGAAACGAATCACTCTCATTAGCAGGGCAAAATGACGCTCGCACATTGTACAACGGTACAAAGGATTGCCCTCCGGAAGATCCCACTTGTTGTGGTGTGATTGTCTGATCTTACAGCCGACATTATCAGGATCCCAATGAATGCCTTCAGTTCCCTCAGGTCCATGTCCCTGAGGGGAACATTGCCCTTATGATGATGATTATTCCTCAAAAGGGCAAGTCGATCATTGGAACGCATAAAATCAGACAAAATGAGCGAGAAAATGTCGCTCACTCTTTCCACCCCAATGATGACATCAGTGGGACCCCCAGGTTCAATCCACGGCATAAACAAAGATGGGAGGAAGGCATTGGGATCTCTCCGCCACTTGGACCCATCACGAGCCTCAACAATTTCAGGTCCTATGCACTGGATAGGAGCTCCCCAGGCTGACTGGAGGTCACCCCTCCTCCTCTTCCCACTCATAAGCTCTACCAGGGAGGAGAGCGCGTCCTCAGCCCGAGATGTTGAGGGACCAGGTGTAGGTGCGGCGGTTGTAGTTGTTGTTGTTGTAACAACAATGGGAAAAGTCCCACTAACTCCTGATGCTTCCTCCCCATCAGTGTCATCCTCATCCCCCGGGGAGAGGTCAAGAGGATTAGCCTCGTCTTTCCTCTCCTCTTCTTCCAACGCGGCAGCCTGTCCCTGACTCGGGTCGTCTATGTCCTCCTCCTCAACAAAGATGGCGGCCGATTCCTCTTCCTCAACTTCAGACTGGACCTCCAGATGGTCCTCAACGTCACTTTCTAATTTATAGAGAAGTGCGTTGATAGCATCTTCACCCAGAGGTCTCTCTCTCTTCGAAGCCATAACTGAAAAAAAGCAAAACATTAGAAATGAACACTCGAACGGAATTGGCCCATATGGCAACAAGAGCATCTCAGCCAATGCCCCGGTCAAGCACGTGATAAACACACCATCCTCCCACATATTCCAGTAATAAAACAAAACTATACTAATTAGTTAAATGATAAACACTGTCCTACATAGATTTAATTATTATAACTGTTTTTTGCAAAAAAACACAAACTTTAGCACTCGAACGGAATCGGACCATATGGCAACAAGGGCATCTCAACCAATGCCTTGGGCATGCACTTGATAAAACATACCATCCTCCCACATATTCCAATAATAAAACAAAACTATACTAATTAGCTAACAATAAACACTCCCACATCAATTTAGTTATTATAGCTGTTTTTTGCAAAAAAAAAAAAAAAAAAAAAAAACAAAAAAAAAAAACACAAAATGAGGCACTCAAACGGAATCAGCCCATATGGCAACAAGGGCATCTCAGCCAATGCCCCCGGGCATGCACGCAATACAACACACCATCCTCCCACATATTCCAATAATAAAACAAAACTATACTAGCATGAACACTGCTCAATATGCAATGTTTACCTAATAACTTTGCTTTTGCAAAAAGACCAGAAAGTGGCACTCAAAGGGAAATGGACCGTATGGTGATATATGGCATCTCAGCCACTTCCAAGGTCATGCATATGATATGCACAACATCCTACAACATTTGCCAATATCACAAAACTATCCAATTATGCACACT
>NC_087206.1:51912440-51914940 GCF_015104395.2 Macrobrachium nipponense | reverse complement strand
TTTCCATTAGGTATGGAGAAGCAAATTACGGAATGTTATCATGATTGTGCGTAGATGATTTTAAGGGTACTGCTGCTCATAGTAAACTTAATAATTGGTGTAACGAAGTGGAACTGTTCTGTGGTGATAACCACAGAAGGAGGGTGAAGGTGCTTTTGCAAAAATGGACCAATACATTAAAACTACTTTAATAAGCTGTGATGACTTACACTCGGATAAATGTTCGTGGGACCTAATGAAAATTCAGCTCATTAATAAATTGTTATCTATGCAGACTTTCCATACAGTATCGTTGGAAGGGACAAGGAAGTTCTATGTCAATTCGCTACCTCCAAGGAAATATCTTAGTTGAAGTAATGAATTTGCATGTATCAATTAAGCAGTTTTTTTTTATAATGTTCCGGATTTCCATTCAATTGTGAGTAATTTGTTAGTTAGGGACTAGGGAAATCTCTGATTATATGCAAACCTTCCTAGACTCGAAAATATCTTTTGACGGATTTCTAGAAGAGTTAGAAATTCATTGGTCTTCACTGCAGCGACCTTCAAGTAGGCAGACTTTTGTTAGTAAGGTAGACTATGTTAAGGATTAAACTGCTATTAATGACGGGAGAGCCAATACTAATCGTAGTGTTAAATAGAAAAAGTAGTGTCGTGTATGCTCTGCATCATCTCATTTTACTGATAATTATAAATAAAAACCTACCAGGTACTTGCTGGGCGTGTAAGAAGACAGGTCATGTGGTGAAGTCATGCCCACATATCAATTTTTTTTCGAGAGCAATCTCAAAAATTAGACAGAGACCTCCAGTTATTCCTTGTAAATTTGCCAATGTTTTACGAAGTGTTCTAATTGATACTGGATCATATCAAACAATAGCTCGGAGTAGTGCCATAAGCATGGAAAAATCTAGTAAAATAATTAATATACAAAATGTAGGAAGTCTCTATCTCGGGTAATAAAAACAGAGATACAGAAGTTGGGAGAAGTTACAGTAGATATGCAGATCTTCCCATTTTATAAAATTAATCATTCGGTTGTTATTGTTCCAGATAGTTGTTTATCAACTGATTATTTAATTGGTATGGATGTGTTGGAACATACTAATTATTTGTTAGCTAAGATTGGTAATATGATCTGGCTTAGATACATAGATAGTATTTTTACTTACTAGGATGGTAGCTGGGGAGTTTTCAATCAACTGAAATCGCTAGTACTGACCATAAAATCTAAAACGAAAAGAGCAAAGGACTGAAAATTGCTGTTCCTAGACGTACTAATCATAAGAGGACAGACCAATTATGCGTTCACAGTGCACAGGAAACCACTTTCGCTGTTTCATATATTCATTTCTTAAGCTACCACGAAGTATCCGTAAAGATCATGGTCGGGTGCAACCCATGAATTCCTCAGGGGGCTTAGAATATGTTCGAATGGCTACGTAGATAAAGTATTCAACACGATCCGCCAGCACCTAATGCAATTGCTCTACCCACCATACATTATCGAGAAGGTTATTGGTAAAGCCAATGCAATATACTATAGAGGTCCCACTCACAACAGACAAATAGATTTCAACAATAAAATAAAACTTCCGGACGATGAAAACATCCAAAAAGCTACAGAACAACTCAGGATTATTCCAAAATCCTTTGGGAGTTCGCTCATTAACGTGTACTTAAATAAACAAGGAGAAGAAGCCGGAGTTCACTAGATACCGTGTGCGGCAATTGTAATGAGATTTACGTTGGGAAGACTGGTAAATCCATCTGCAAAGATTAGCAGAGCACAAAAGATCAATGCGATATGTATCAGACAACTCAGGGATTTTCCTACATATTAGGGACAAAGGCCACACTATGAAATGGAGTGGGGCAGAGCTGGTTTTCAAAAGTAAGTGTCCTTACAAAAAGATGTTGGAATCTTCTATCATCAATCAAACCAACAATACGAACCTGTCAGGAGGACATTGGAGATCGGATGACATCGACAAGTTAGTCCTTAGGCCTCTTCTCAAGGTGTTCAAGAACATGCAACCACCGGACAAGTCACAAGACGGGAGTTAATCAGGCTAAAAGACACAAGGGAATAATTTAATTCCCATTATTCCAGGGTCACCAATAGAGATTTAATGCCACACCTACATATGCTTTGAATACATATTCATGTTAGACATCCTATGTCCATATTTTACCAGTGATCAGGAGCACAGAAGGAAGTACTCGAAATATATGGTTGCAACGTTCAAATAGTGTTTTATGGGCCTTTTATCTTTATATTATATTATTTTATTACAGTAAAAAATATTCATGTATATATATATATATACATATATATTATATATATATATATATATATATAATATATATATATATATATATTCTTTACGTGTAGAGTAGGGTTGAAGGATAAAGTATCTTTTAGAATAATGGAATGCAGCGCCTTTAAGGGCCTGGACCGACTACACACGTAATTATATGATGGAAAATACGCACATGG
>NC_087206.1:51904940-51907440 GCF_015104395.2 Macrobrachium nipponense | reverse complement strand
AGGTACAGTTGGATTGAGGAGGTTTGGGTATTCAACTGGGGAACCAGCTGCTTAATGACCAATGACTCTAGAATGGATAGTTCCTGGGGATTTTGCGTTTGTCCTATGATGCAAAAATCGTCTCTTTCGATTTGTGTTTTGCAGATTTTTGCATGGTTCCTGATATTCGAACATTCAAGGTTACAGAGCCTACTTCCTGTATGTAAACTTATTCCATGATGAGAATCGACTCTGACCCTCAATAACCTCTTTGTAGATCCCACATAAGTCCCAGATTTGCACTTTGGGCAAGTATATTTATATTCCACATTTGAGGTCAAGAAGGGACTCAACCGATCTTTATATTTAAAAATAGACCCAATGGTTAAGGGATTTTTCGGTTTTAGTTTAATACTGACTGCACAATAATGATTTTGTATAATCTGGGTAAACCTTTTTCTGAAGGAGTCATTATGTATAAATTAAAATTTTGCATAAATGACTAACTTGGGTACCATGATAAACGTTTTAGTATTGTTATAAAACTGGTTATTAAGAAAACTATGAAGCTTCTCATAAAATAGTTTTTGATGGAAGCAATTATTTTTAAAATGTTCAAAAAGGTAATTTATTTCCTGATTGAGAGAACACCAGTTTGATGTAATAAAAAATGCCATATGTAGAAGAGTTGCCAATGTTAAAGTTATAAAAACATGAGCTGTAATATTTTAGATCCTAAACCTGTAAAAGTTTTCTTTCTATAACAGAGGTGCTAAAAGAACCATTCTCTCCTGTTACAAGTTCATCTAAAAAGCTAGTTGACTATGTTCCTCTCTTTCCACAATGAATTTAATATTGTTATATTGGGAATTAAAATATGCTAAACAAAGGTCAATATCAGAGTTTCTCTTGAATAATACTAATGTGTCATCCACATACCACACATAAAAAATAGGGTGAAATCTGAGAGGACAATCATCAAGCATGCACTCCTCCAGGGAGGACATGAAGATGCTAACAAATGTCAGGCCCAAGATTTTGTTAACAAAGAACTTGAAACAATCAGAAATCAGCTTATCTTGTTAAAATACCCCCAAGCACATAATAGAAAAAAACCATACATAAAGCACAGAGCATTTTTTTTACAAACAAAGAAAACCAAGAAAAGGAAAAATACAAACAAAATCATAATCCCTCATGAAGATAATTTACAAGAGATCACACAAATCTTAGGCCAACCCAACCTTTTCTTCTTCACATATCTGAATACACTGGGGAAATCCTTAATCAACATTCAGCAGTTTATAAAGACATATGGATTTACCAAATCCCCTGTGGGGACTGTGATAAGTCATGCTACGGTTTCACAGGAAAATCTCTCTCAGAAAGATTAACTCAACCTAAACAATCAATTAGATATGGACAACATAGTTCAGCAATTTTTCATCATATAAATAACACGAACCATACTATGGATTGGAACTCATCCTGAATTTTATACATGAGCAGCCATCGATACAAATGTCAGAAGGTAGAATCTGCACTGATAAAACAACAAGATAGTAGGATCAACCTTTCCAGTGGAGCCTGGGACTCGGACCATGTAAACAATATCTTCCTTAAGGCAACAATGAAGCGGATTAAGACAGTTAACAGAACGAACATCGGCTTAGAGGTGACGCCAGGCATCACCTAAGGGCATACCTTCCACTATATATTTTGCTAATGTAACCCCTTCTGTCATTTACGACTTGAATAGGGTGGAAGTTGGTCCGCCAAAATATAGTCCTTAACTTTAAACCAGAGTGTTTTAATTGGCTTTGTATACTTGTGACGTATCCTGTTTAACAGAGGAATTTATTTACACAAGTATACTCACACACACACAATATATATATATATATATATATATATATATATATATATATATATATATATATATATATATATATATATATATATATATATATTGTCACCTCTACGATGGAATATCTCAGGTCTTAAGAGAATTTTTAACGTACCTTATCTTAGTATCTTACCAACGAACCGTTGTTAGTCAAATGGTGACAAAGAAAACACTGCTAACGTATTTATCAATAATATAATAACAATAACCTAAAATTAATCACGCAAACTAAATATCAAAACACCAGCGTGAACATTAATTAAATATTCCACAATATAGTCATGGTACTGGAAGGCAGGTAAGGACAATATAACAATCACAACTGTCACTGTTAGTAGTTGGAAGTATACTACTAATAGTCTACTATACTTCATCTTGATAATTCAGGTCTGAAGAAAGGTTTGAATATACAAAAGCAAGGAGCATTGAGTTAAAGTACGTTGCGCGGTCAAGAGATGGCGCTGAAGCAAAAGAGACAAATACTCAAAGAGGGAAAAGGTACACATTGCGGAGAATAAAATATATACAATATCTATAAGTACAAAGAGGTAGAGTGGCAATTCTTCATAAGATTTGTGTGATCTCTTGTAAATTATCTTCATGAGGGATTATATA
>NC_087206.1:51873012-51904440 GCF_015104395.2 Macrobrachium nipponense | reverse complement strand
GAGGGATTATATATATATATATATATATATATATATATATATATATATATAAAATATATATATATATATATATATATATATATATATATATATATATATATATATATTTATATATTTATATATATATATATAAATATATATATATATATATATATATATATATATATATATATATATATATATATACTATATATATATATATGACTGGTAACAACAGAATTCCATCTAATAAAAGGAGCCCATAAAAACACCAAAATGTAGAGAGAAAAGTACTATATTTCAGAGACTGCTGTCTCTCTCTTCAGGTATATGAATGAGAAAAGTTTACAGAAAGGTGGTATTTATACCAAGAGATTCGTCCACAAGTAAGCCAATTTAGGTCACCCCCGCTGATAATCTTCCTTTAATCTTCTTAAGCGTTGGTTGAATGAACACTGCGTCGACGATGTCTGATGTCCAATTCCCTTTTGAGATGTTCATTACCTGCTTCTCTTTTATAAGGCCGATTCCATCATTTGACTCTTGTACCGGCAGTTGCTGCTATAAATTACACGTGACATATTTCCAGTTTATTCTATGGTTATGTTCATTTATATGGTTGAAAATAGCCGAGTTCTGTTGTCCATACCTAACTGACCGTTTGTGTTGTATTAATCTCTGGGGAAGTGATTTACCTGTAAATCCGATGTAAGATTGGTCACAGTCCTGGCATGGGATCTCAATTATTACCCCAGAGTCTTTGGGCGATGTCTTTGTTGGACATTAATCAGGGATTTGGCTAAGGTATTTGGTAGGTAAATGCAAAGGGTTGGATTTCCCAAGGGTGTGAGTTACTCTCTTAATCGTCTCCAGGTGGGGAATTTTTATTTTATTGTTGGGTGTGTCTCTGGTCTTGTCTTTAGGGGGTCGGTAGAAAATTACGTTTGCTTTTTTTGAATTGCTTTCTCAATTATATGGTCAGGATACTTTAAAGATGAAAGTTGCTTGCGAATTAGTTCAAATTCTTTTTCCAGGAAATCTGGGGAACAAATTCGTAAGGCTCTAAGAATAGGTTGCTAGCTACACCTATCTTGATAGTATTGTCATGATAGCTAAAGTAGTGAATATAGAAAGTGAGAACGTTGGTTTTCTGTATATGGTAAATTTGTATTCTGTCGTGTCTCTGATTATTAAAACATCAAGAAAAGGAATTTTGTTGTCTGTTTCCCATTCAACTTTAAATTTGATGCTGGGCACTAATGCGTTTAATTTTGAGAGGAATTCATTAAAATTACCCCACTTATTATCCAAAATGTTAGTATGTCATACACGTATCTCATCCACAGCATGTTTTTGGGTTTTATTGCATTTATTACTGTAGTTTCAAAGTATTCCATGTACAGATTGGCTAAAATAGGACTTAAAGGACTACCCATACTACACCCGAATTTTTGCTTGTAGAATGATTCCCCGAATGAAAATACGTTATTAGATGCACATAATTCAACTAACTTTATTATTTTGTCAAGTGCCAAAGGGAAATGATCTGAATAGGGGGATAATTTTTCCCTTAAAAACTGAAGAACGTCCTGTACTGCGGTCTGGCAGACCGCAAAAACAACCTAGACTTCATAGTGGCTTTTGATAAATTCATATCTGACAAAAACTACAGCCGTGAAGAGATATGTTTAAAAGGAGTGTTACTAAATGCTTTAACTGACCTTCATAAGAAATATCCTGTTCCCCGCAGATTCATGATAGCCATCCACTCGCTAAAAAAGTTAGATGTTATAATAAGTAGATCCGACAAAGACGGCAAAATTGTAATAATGGACAAAGACTTCTACCTCGACAAAAATCAACCAGCTCCTTAGCGACACAAATACTTACGAAAAACTGACGAAAAATCCCCTCCAGAACGTTCCCACAGAATTTTTTCGGAAAGTAAGATTAATTGGCCAAGACAAAAAGAGTATTGAACTATTCGAGAAATTTAAAGTAATTGAATCCTAAATTACCCTACATTTTTATGGTCTTCCCCAAAACTCCAAACAAAGACAATCTTCCATTCAGACCCATCGTTTCATGCGCCGGAGCTTTCAATTACAAAATTTCTAAATGGTTAGCTGGCCTCCTTTCTCCTTTTTTAGTCACTTTTTCTCCCAGTCACATCAAACATTCGGAAGACTTTTGTCACAAATTCAGAGAAGCACATATACCACTTCACAACATAAAACTTTTAAGCCTTGACGTAGACTCCCTATTCACAAAAGTACCAGTACAGGACGTTCGTTCTTCAGTTTTTAAGGGAAAAATTATCCCCCTATTCAGATCATTTCCCTTTGGCACTTGACAAAATAATAAAGTTAGTTGAATTATGTGCATCTAATAACGTATTTTCATTCGGGGAATCATTCTACAAGCAAAAATTCGGGTGTAGTATGGGTAGTCCTTTAAGTCCTATTTCAGCCAATCTGTACATGGAATACTTTGAACTACAGTAATAAATGCAATAAAACCCAAAAAACATGCTGGTGGATGAGATACGTGGATGACATACTAACATTTTGGGATAATAAGTGGGGTAATTTTAATGAATTCCTCTCAAAATTAAACGCATTAGTGCCCAGCATCAAATTTACAGTTGAATGGGAAACAGACAACAAAATTCCTTTTCTTGATGTTTTAATAATCAGAGACACGACAGAATACAAATTTACCATATACAGAAAACCAACGTTCTCACTTTCATATATTCACTACTTTAGCTATCATGACAATACTATCAAGATAGGTATAGCTAGCAACCTATTCTTAAGAGCCTTACGAATTTGTTCCCCAGATTTCCTGGGAAAAAGAATTTGAACTAATTCGCAAGCAACTTTCATCTTTAAAGTATCCTGACCATATAATTGAGAAAGCAATTCAAAAAGCAAACGTAATTTTCTACCGACCCCCTAAAGACAAGACCAGAGACACACCCAACAATAAAATAAAAATTCCCCACCTGGAGACGATTTAAGAGAGTAACTCACACCTTGGGAATCCAACCCTTTGCATTACCTACCCAAATACCTTAGCCAAATCCCTGATTAACGTCCAACAAAAGACATCGCCCAAAGACTCTGGGGTATATGAGATCCCATGCCAGGACTGTGACCAATCTTACATCGGATTTACAGGTAAATCACTTCCCCAGAGATTAATACTAACACAAAACGAAAAAACGGTCAGTTAGGTATGGACAACAGAACTCGGCTATTTTCAACCATATAAATGAACATAAACATAGAATAAACTGGAATATGTCACGTGTAATTTATAGCAGCAACTGCCGGTACAAGAGTCAAATGATGGAATCGGCCTTAATAAAAGAGAGCGAGGTAATGAACATCTCAAAAGGGAATTGGACATCAGACATCGTCGACGCAGTGTTCATTCAACCAAACGCTTAAGAAGATTAAAGGAAGATTATCAGCGGGGTGACCTAAATTGGCTTACTTGTGGACGAATCTCTGTATAAATACCACCTTTTCTGTAAACTTTTCTCATTCATATACCTGAACGAGAGAGACAGCATCCTCTGAAATATAGTACTTTTCTCTCTACATTTTGGTGTTTTTATGGGCTCCTTTTATTAGATATATATATATATATATATATATTATATATATATATATATATATATATATATATATATAATATATATATATATATATATATATATATATATATATATATATATATATATAGGTATGTGTGTGTGTATACTTTTTCTGTCTGATTTTTCTTTGTAATGTAACTGTTAAATTGTTCTTACGTATTCGTTCCGTATCTTTCATTATTATTTCCTCACCTGTTTCGAACCTGATGAGCGGGCATGATACTAGTAAAATTTAATCATCTGCTATTATGGTAAATAGGACTGGAATCTCATATTCTGTTGTTATGTGACTCAGATTTTGTCTTTACATTTATGAACAGAAGGACGGAGGTTTTTATCACCTCTTCATACAAAAGGTTGGCAGTTATTTAGCAAACCTTTTCTTTCTCCCATAATTTTAGGGGTCTAACTCTGTAGAGTCTTGCGTGCTGGAAAAGAGGTGGTCAAAATGTTTAACTAGATTTTTTTTTTCATCAACCTATGGAATAATTTCTATCCGGCATATTCAATATCAAATGTTTCAGATAAGGTAAAGGACACAATTCTTACTATCGACTTGGATTTCCATCAGCCATCATATGGTTAGCCAGTTTTGTTTGAGGGACACTGTTGAAACGCTACTCTTAAATGATTTTTTTTAAATTGTAAGTTGACTGTACTTTCCATGATTTACAGAACATGGCAAGTTTTACAATCTCATACACACTTTGAAGAGGGAAATTATGAACTCAAGGCCGTTATCAATGTGCTCCCTAAATAATTTGATTTTTTTTATGAGGTACATGTCATCATTTTCCTGCAATAGTAGAGTTAATATGGAACCCTAGTCCTTGACGACTGATTCTCAGTTAGCTTTATTTATAAATGCTTGCAATCGATCTCTCATTTTGACATGATACAACTGCATTTGCAAATATTGCTAATAATGCTTGTTTCTTGACCTATCAGATCTTCCATTACACTTTCTTTTTAAAAGGAGAGAACTTGAGTATAGTTCACTGGCAAATTGCAAATCGTGCTGTGACATTCAGAGTATCTTGACAGATTCTTACATCTGATTTCCTTTTATTTCAGATGAGCTTTGAGTGTAATGGGCGGTGGGTGGCCAGCAGACAGGCGTGGTCATGGCGTGGGTGTCAGGCAAATGGCATGGTCTTCTACCATCGTCCTTTGTTTGTGCCTGTGGACATGGTGTGAAGCAGTGGAGACTTGTGAGATGGGCGAACTCAGGTGTCACGATGGGAGCTGTGTGGCTGCTGACCAATACTGCGACGGCGAAAATGACTGTGCCGACGGAGAAGATGAACCACCCAAGTGTACGCGTAAGTCACTAAGTATTTTTCTTTTATATTCTAGTTCTGTTGCATCTTACTCTAAAATTAAGATTGGATTTATAAATATGAAAATTGAAAACTAAGAGAAAAGCGTCCTCCTTGTATAGAAAGATAATTAGAAAGTGGCGTGATATTAGCGACACATTTTTGACTTAACACTTTCCATAAAAGTATAGACTACCAATATAAAAAAGTAAAAAAAAAAAAAAAAAAAAAAAAAAACACTAATGACTGGGCAACATCAGGTTATTATATTACCTGACAGACTACTTTACAGTAATATGCAATTGGTTACACAATAGAAACTTAATTACTGCAAGATTTACTGAAGGTAATATGTAATATATTGAATATTATAATATATCTATATAAGTATATATATATATATATATATTATTATATATATATTTATATTTATATATATATATAAATAAGATTATATATAATAATATAATATATATATGATCTATAATATATTATATATATGATCATTCACATAATTGGTAGAAGTAAATATTTTTGTAGCAAAATTAATCATATCGGCCAACTATGCAGAGCGAAACAGGGCTTGGCAATGTAAATCCATAAAACATCGGAAATTTTTCCATTTTCTTCAAGCTCAAGTCTGGTGGAAAGCGGACCTGTTTGTATCCTTATTAGATAGAAGACATCACAAGTGGGCACAAAAAAGCTTCAGAGTTTGAATCACTATCCCATTACTTACCGCTGGTGCTTAGTTGGAAATCGTTCTGCACGCATAGAGGCACAAGCATTTCCTTTAGAGGGGGAAAAGTCAGTTATATCAGTTTCTATACCAGACATATTCATTACTTGCAACAGTGTTGGAGCCAATAATGTTCATTTTAGAAAAGGGGCTACCAAGTATCACTTCAATTTATGTTTGTGAAGAAGTACCAAAATAATATAATGAATAACATAGTTTATATAGCAACTATAATAATATATTAGCTTCTATGATATATTTATTATGCTTCAAAATTTTCTATAATTTGTGTCAGAAATGTCATAATACCGTTAAATAAAATAAAAATGTCAGCAAGATTATGCATTTTAAGAAAACAACGCATATAAATAAAATCTATATATTAAATATTTGGTGATAATGAATGAGAATATGAATAAAAGGCAATGACTATTGATCTGAATAATTTTTAATTGTATATCAATAGCCACATTAGCTTCAGTATTATTATAAACAATATTTTATTTCTTGTCACACTTTTTTCAGGTGCTACAGATGTTAAATGAAACATATTAAAGGGTGCTGAACAGCTTATTACTACTCAATAAAAAAAAGAAAACTAAATGTTTGGAACGGGTGGGGGGAATGATAAAACCTTAAAAAAGTGCAGTTTAACTTATAGAAATAAATAAACTTACTTAGCATACAAAGTCGTTAACCAAAGGTCAAGGAGCAGAGTTTCTGCAGAATGTGGAAATTCCTAGGATTTCTGTGTATCATGTCCAAACTCAGCGTGCCATGATATATCCAGGTGTTAACTTCTCTCTGGAAAGGAGAAATTCTTCGACATATTTACTTATCAAAGTTAAAGTCATAAGAGATGTGTGAAAATTATTATCGATTGTGGCACTAGTGGCAGTAGTGAGAAACGTTATGTATGAATGAATAATGGCTGGGTATTCGGATTAGAATAATATTATTATTGTTATGATATTTCACCATTTATTGTTATTATAGTTTGCAATTAATTAAAGAGTTTTTCTGAGAGAATATCGTAACAACAGTTCCGTTTATCATACTTCTTTATAAATAACTAGTGTGATGGTTTTGTATCCACAACAATAATCACACTTACCAAAACACTCATCTGTATTCACAAAAACCAATACTTAGTCCACAAAAGGTGGAAAAACATTCAAAACAAAGGTGTACAAACTCAATCCCAGGGGTTAAAGAAAATACTCTAATAAAACCCTTAATTTTAATACACAAATTATAATACCTAACACAGAAAACAACTACACACTTAAATGGACAGGTCATCAACACATATACCAAAGGGTAGAGGGTCCAGAAAGGAGGAGACCAACGAAAAGAAAGAATATCGTGCCAAAATAAACACTAAACACCGACGACTCCTCAAAAATAATTTATGTAAACTGTTCTCCACGTCTGGGGAATCACACAGGGTGGTTGGGAAAAGGAATGATTCCCAAAACGCTGTGGCAGAGGACAGGGTTCCACCAAGTACTGCCAAGACTGTAGCAATCTGGTGTAGCCGTGATCACTTCACTCCAAACGCAGGGGCAATACCTCCATACCTGATGACAGAGAGGCCCCTTAGATAGCTTAACTAAGCCAAGGGTTCCTGAAAGGAGCTGAAGAAAATACAATCCTGGAAGGGGGAGAATTTCACTCGTCCCGACTCTCCAAAATCCAAAAGATTCCAGGATGCTTCAGCTACAGCAACAGCAATATCTTTCAGCGGCATCAACAGCATTACCTTCTCAATAAGGCTCAGAGAACTACTGCCTAAAACTCCTCACAGTGTCTCACACAACCCTTAATATAACGAGGGCTTCTCCACAAACAAGCATCATGAAAAATAAGAACAGCCGTTAGACAAACCACCAACATAAGCAAGTAAACCACCGGTGAGGAGAAAACAAACTAAATATAATATAAATTTCACTGACACTAAAAAGATAATAATAAGAAATAAAGACAATACGGTTACACTAGTGAACATCAAACATTTTCCGAAGTCAAAACATTACTTACTAACGTGAAAAGAGAAAGATTAAATATTGTGACAAAGTTGAAGGAAAAAAGGATAAGAATCTTTTGATCATTAAGCCTAAACAATCTTCTGAGAAGGTCACTGACAGCAAAGGAGATGTTGCATATGCCTTAAATAACATTCCTATTATTGACACTATGTCGACGAAGATTGAGTATGTTATTTTAAATTTTGCAGATGAACATATTCGGGAACTGGCCGCAAATAAGTGTTACGGACTCTGAGATCTCAGAGACAATGTTACGGTGTCGAAATATCCTGGTTAAAGGTCGACACAATGTTACGGCCTCTGAGAGAGGTCCGCTTCAGGTTCGATATGAAATAAAAAAAAATATATCAACACAAACAGTTGAAACTGGGGATACGAATATAGAAAGAAACACTAACACAACAAAGGTTTATTTACAAGCTTACTAACAAAGGTAAATGCAGAATGGTAGCTCCTATTTACATAAAAACGATAGAATCTTACACTGCATGAACTGGGGGAAACAGTGAGGTAATAATACTTGTTAAACAGTTTGGCACTTCGAAGAGGTGGCTTCATAAAAGTAGAGCGGCAATTGACTCCGTATTGCAGGAACTAGTCTACTTGTAAGACAGGAACTCTCCCTTTTCTTCTCCGAAGTCTGCTCAACGTAGAGACAACTCGGCCGTCCACACCAGAAGACGACTATAACAACCAAACAACACTCGAACAACTCTTCTTTTGATTGATACTTCGTCGGTTCCCTTTTCTCGTATCTCATGGAAGATCTCTGCTGCTGCTGATCTCTCACTGATAATCTGATCTGTGGCTCTTACTAACTGGTGATCTCTCTCTTTTACGATCTCTTCCTCTTACGATCACACTTCTCCAAAGTTCGTTCGTCGTATTTATACGGCATTCTGGGGGCAGAGCCTACGGCGAACGTCACGACTCCAGGGATTTCTAAAACTTCTTAGATGAATCTAGACGAGGTATTGCATCAGAAAATCGCGGCTTTCCTCACATAACATTGGCGCGTTTTTGCGCTCCACAACACGGCCGATGATTCTAGAACAACCACGAAGACAGGCGCGAAAAGCCTCCTTACTGCCGAACTTCTCAAAAATGCGTTCTCCTTTCCTTTAACTTCTTTTGCTATGAAGCAATTACCATCACACGCCCCCCCAAAAGAGAAAGAAAATGAAATCAATTGATTTGATTTTTTTCTAAAGAGAAGCAAGAATTAAACAGCGGGGAAACAATTCTGCATAAAGCTTTAATCCAGTCAAACACGCACACTTCCCCACTCACACACTCACTCGTGCGATCATAGAAAACAGTTATTAGGCTACTCATTCTGAGAAATCTCTAAAGAGGCTATCAGCTAATACATTATCCTTCTCTCTTACTTTTTCCGTTTTCTGAACTCTGATTAAAACTTATAAATACTAAAACACCTCTTGTGTTCTTCTCAAACTAATCTCACTCAGTAACACTGTTACACGGGCGGAGGCCACGGCACGGGGCGTTGTTTATAATTCTGAAGCAAATCTACATTTACTGACTTTGCTCTACTACTTACCCACATTAATTCTATGATATATATTTCCCCTCTTCTCTAAAACTGAAAAAGGACCTTCATATTTATAAGGTAAAGATGGACTTTCTCTCGAGACTAGTACTTAAAGTTTATCTCTTACACACAAACTTCTCTCTTTGGCTCGAAGATGAGGTTTTCCTTCAGTTTCCCCTTTACTTCCGTTCGGGTTTTCTTTCGCTAATTGCCAAGCGCTTCCGATCTCCTCCACAAGCTGCCAAACATCTCTTAAATTTAATAATACTCAAGATTAGTTATGCAATCATCTCTACCCCTACTTCTAGGCAAATGTCCGAACATATTTATAAATTCATTCTCTAAAGATAAGCCTACTGAAGGAATATTACACAACTGAACTCTAGGAATTACTTGAATTGGTTTCCCGGCAATTTGATATTAACGACAGCTTAAAGCAAACCTCTTAAAACACACATCATTTTTCATCTTAGGCCAAAAGTACGCCCTACTAATACACTTGAAAGTTTTATTTACTCCCAAATGTCCTTGCTCATCATATGCTAACTTCAAAACTAATTCATGAAGCTTCCTAGAAACTACTAATTGTTCTGTGACTTCCCCTTTACTACCTGGCTTAGGACAAACTTGACACAAAACTTCGTCCTTTAAACAAAAAGTTTTCATACACACATCGAGATCATCATCCAGCTCACACTAAAAAATTTGGGTTTGTCTCATCCTCTTTCTGCAACTTGACTAGCTTATCCTTATCCAAAATGTTAGAGCTTAATTCATCGCCATAACTAGTACTAGGTACTGGCACATTTACTACGTTACTCTCGACAGCTACGCCTTCCCCTTGGCTATTACTGTCAACCTCGATAGAGTTCGGTCTCTCAGCCACGCTCATGCTAAGATCAACGTTGTACCTCTATCACACTCGTTCGAATCCACGAACTCACTCACGTTCGAATCCACGAACTCACACTCGCTCGAATCCACTAACACAACAAAGGTTTATTTACAAGCTTACTAACAAAGGTAAATGCAGAATGGTAGCTCCTATTTACATAAAAACGATAGAATCTTACACTGCATGAACTGGGGGAAACAGTGAGGTAATAAGAATACTTGTTAAACAGTTTGGCACTTCGAAGAGGTGGCTTCATAAAAGTAGAGCGGCAATTGCAGACGTCCTCTTGACTCCGTATTGCAGGAACTAGTCTACTTGTAAGACAGGAACTCTCCCCTTTTCTTCTCTGAAGTCTGCTCAACGTAGAGACAACTCGGCCGTCCACACCGGAAGACGACTAGACCAACCAAACAACACTTGAACAACTCTTCTTTTGATTGATACTTCGTCGGTTCCTTTTTCTCGTATCTCATGGAAGATCTCTGCTGCTGCTGATCTCTCACTGATAATCTGATCTGTGGCTCTTACTAACTGGTGATCTCTCTCTTTTACGATCTCTTCCTCTTACGATCACACTTCTCCAAAGTTCGTTCGTCGTATTTATACGGCATTCTGGGGGCAGAGCCTACGGCGAACGTCACCGACTCCAGGGATTTCTAAAACTTCTTAGATGAATCTAGACGAGGTATTGCATCAGAAAATCGCGGCTTTCCTCACATAACATTGGCGCGTTTTTGCGCTCCACAACACGGCCGATGATTCTAGAACAACCACGAAGACAGGCGCGAAAAGCCTCCTTACTGCCGAACTTCTCAAAAATGCGTTCTCCTTTCCTTTAACTTCTTTTGCTATGAAGCAATTACCATCACAATAAGATTAGAAATGATGTTCAGGGAACTGACATTAAGAAGATTGGAAAATATAAACCCTAGATCGTGATTTGTAATACATATGAAGCAGAACAGGAAGTTTTAAAAGACATGGTTGAGAGAATAGTTATTTGCAATCAATCTCCGATGGTAACAGACATGGTTGAGAGAAATGGTTATTTGCAATCAATCTCCGAAATTGATAAGAAGATATCAATTATGGTTAAAAAGGCAGAATCTGGAGGAACGTTTCATTAGATATTGAAATGTGAGCCTGAGGTTAGAATGGCTGTTCATGATAATGGCGACAAAGTGAGACTGAAATGAGGCATCTATACAGTGAGAGACAGGTATCAAGATATGGTTATTTAAAAAAAAAAAATGTGGGTTCAAGAATATACCTAATGAGTCAACATGTGGAAAATGCGCAGGATATCATAAGACAAAGAACTGTACTGGCACTGTTGAAATGATGTGTATAAATTGTAAAAGACTCAAATATCAAACATATGGTCATGAAGTGAACTGGAAAAAATACAAAGTTTTAGATTAGATATGAAGAGGATTGCTGCTGATGCGAATCATGACTATACTTGCTAATAGAAATTTAAAATGTGGTTGCGTGAACATCCAGTGTACAGGAAATAAACCACTACAGATTAGAGACTTCATGACTAAAAATTCAATCGATATTTTTTCCTTTGCTGAGAGATGGCTAAATGCCCAAGATTGCTGAATTGACCCCAGAGTGTACTGATATCAGGTTTGTAAAAAAAGCTGATATAATAACTTTCGAATATCTCAAGGCAAATTTTACATAATCTGCTATGAGGATGTCTTTCGTCGTTGTTTATAGATCTCCCTCAACAAACGTAAACTTCTTTTTAGATGAGTTTGGCCTACTTCTTGACGTGATTGATATATCTGCAACGATTATTTTTATCGTGGTGAAGGTGTCGAAGCGTTTTATATTAAGATCTTCTTGTATTGCATCGTCTGCAATAAGCAGTCACACGTTAAACCTGGTTTTATGTGATGCTGTAAATCCAAGTGTTATTATATACAAATTGAGAAGAGATAAACGATTTCACCAGTGCATTGTTTGTTTACTTTTTATATGTCAAAAAGAATATACAAAGTGATGATAAACCAGAAATTTACAAACAAATCTAGTTTCTCCCTTGCTGAGTTTATAGGGATCGTAACTCACAGAATAAATGAGGATTTTCAAAATCACTGCGATCGTCGACCCATTGAATCAAAAGATGAAGCATGTGTTGAATGCCTGATAAGTTTATATAATCGAGTAAATAAGCATGAATATGATCATATGTGTCCATTTATCGAAAAAGGCATCGTAGTTAATGATAAATCTCCATAGTTTAATGGTGAAATGCTGGAGAAAGAGAGAGAAGAAAGACTAAAGGAGGAACTATGAACAAGATTAAAAGCTGGTCGTTCCTGGGACGAATAAAAGTCTTGAGAAATTAATATAACCTTCTGCTAAAAAGGAAGAAAACCGAGTACTATCATAGAAAAATTACGGCTGAGACAAGCATGTCTCTCCTTTGCTGTGGAAATTAATCCCTCAATTTTATCTTCTCAGTGATGAGGTATAGATAGCAAATCAAATGTGCCTCGCGCTTGGCAACCAAACAATGCTTCAAATGGAGACATTTTAATGGAATCACTGACCATAGTATTAATGTTATGTCTAACTATATCTATATATCTATCCCAGTTTCTATTGTTTCCTCCTATAGTCTTCCTGAGAGTTTCGAGCACTTTCCTGTTTGCTTGTTCACATCACCCATTAGTTTCAGGTCTATATGGAATAATTGTTACTTCCTGTATCCCCATGAATTCTGCTAAACACTCTAAGGTCCTGTTTACAAATTCTCTACCTTGTCAGTCAACAAAACCTCGGGTGTGCCATATCTGCAGCTGACCCCTTGGAAAAATGATACAGCTACCTCTTCGGCTGTTTTATGCTTAAGTGGAAAAATTTGTACTGTTCTAGTTAGTTCATCTATTATTACTAGTATATACTTATTTGGATTATCTTGATTCGCAAAAATTTCCTAAGACATCCATATGTATTCTCTGAAAAGGTCTATTTGGTATCGGATATGACCCTAATTTGCAAGATGTTACCCTTGTGGGTTTGCAAGCATTGCACAATACACTTTTTCACAAAATTTTCCGCATCCGTCCACATATTTTTCCAAATATACTTATTACGCATCTCACTATACATTTTTTCTACCCCCAAATGTGGAATACCAAACTTGCAATGTACTGTATCTAAAACTACTTGAATTAGGACTTTTGAAATCATGATCTGTGGCATGTCCCCTTTACTTTCACTAGTCCTTAATTTATATTTAATTTTCCTGACCAACAGATTACCTTCTAATTCTAAACCTGAAAAAGATAACTTATAACTTTTTCTGACTAATTCCCACCTGAGGAATGCTTTTGCATCTGCCAAAATTTTATCCTCATCTTGCCTTTGTTCTATGAGACTTATATTCTATTGTATAGAATCACTAGTAACTACCCCAACTTGTAATCTTTCCTTATCATAAAAACTTCTACTAAGGGCATCTGCATCTACATTTAACTTGCCTTCTATATATTTAAGCTTTGCGTCAATATCCCTGATAGTTAAGAACCATCGAGCTCTTTTGGGTGACAAATCGGGCTTATTAAAAAGATCCAATAATGGCTTGTGGTCTGTATGAACTTCTACTTTATTCCCATTAGTAACATTTTAAGATGAACTAAACTTGATACTATTGTAAAGGCCTCTTTATTTACGGTAGCAATAGTCTTTCATTGCTTCCCTTTGTCTTAAATGTATTGCTATAGAAAGCTATGGGATGGAACCTCCCAATAAATTTTTGCATAAGGCAAGCACCTATACCCTCCTGCCTGGCATCAGTGACTAGTATGAATGGTTCGCTGAAATCTGGAAATTTCAGAACTAGGCAATTCATTATTGCATCCTTAAATTTCTGAAAAGCTACTTGTTGCAGTTCTCCCCAATAAAATTGAATGTCTTCCTGCAACACATCTGTTAGAGGAGCTGCTATGTTAGAAAACCCTATCAAAAACCTATGGAAATATTCAGCCATTCCCAGGAATGATCTAATTTGTTTCTTTGACCTCGGGATAGGAAAATCTGCAATTGCTTTGACTTTACTGTCATTTACTCTAACTCCCTTTTTAGATATGACACGGCCTAAATATGTGATTTGCTTCTTCAAGAGGGAACACTTAGCTAGCTTAATTTTCAATCCTGCTAACCTAAGTCTCTCAAGTACTTCCTTAAGTACTTCTATGTGATGCTCGATTGAGCCTGTTGCAATTAATATATCATCCATGTACACAAAGACATTTTTACCCAATAGCCCATGCAAAACTGCATTTACTAACATCGCAAAAGTCACAGGACTACCTGACAAACCAAAAGGCATCCACATAAACTCAAAATGTCCCTTAGGTATTGAAAAAGCAGTATATTCTTTGCTATTTTCGCTAAGAGGGACCTGCAAAAAACCCTGGGGTAAATCAATTGAACTATAAAAATTATGTCCCCCAATTTCTATGAAAAGGCCTGGTATGCACATGACTGGATAACGGTCAGGAATTGTTTTCTCGTTCAAACGTATAAAATCGATGCATACTCGGACAGAGCCGTCCTTCTTAGGCACTGCCAACAGAGGGAAGTCGTATAGAGATGCACTAGGTCAAATAATTCCTTCCTCTTCCCATTTTCTGACCTCTTTCTCTACCTGTTCTCTGATTTTGAAAGGTATATGGTATGCAGGAATAAAAATGGGTTTTGTATCTTCCTCTAGATTCACCTTATGTTCTAACACATTAGTTAGTCCTAGCTTATCCCCGTTTAAGTCTACCATATCCCCAAATTCCACCAAAAGTTTGCTTAGCGCTTCTGTATCCTCTTTGTAATCTGCGTTAGCTAAATATTCCCTAAAGATTTTCTTCCTTGATTGTATTTCTGCCTCTGAAAACTCAGTTTTCCCCTCTACAATAGCCACTAAACCACTATCACTACTCCAATCTTGGAGGTCTACCACATATCTTAAACGAGTTTTTAGGACCAAATGATACTCGTTTAGACAAATGAAAGAAATTGCTAGCAAGCAACTGCCTACCCTCAATCTGTGGCTGAAACTCTCTCTGGGCATTAACTGAAATGGAAGATTAGGCTAATAAACCCTCGTAGATACAAAAATATACTTTTATTTCCCAAATTAGCTAACATTAAAATGGAACAAAATGAATGCATTAAAGTGGAATTAAATGAATAGTGTCTGACCCCCAAAAAACCGTAAACTGTCATTTTCCTCTCCCGAACCAGGTTTAAGTAAGTACCCACTTAAATCTCACTGTGTCTGATTAACTACACCATTTTTAATAGTCAATTAAGTCTTAGAGAACCCATTCTCTTATATGGCAACATTGAACCCATCTGAAATAAAGAGACCATACTTATTATACCACTTTACACGTGAAAGTTAATAAAAATGAATGTTTACACACCACACTTCTCTTTCTCTTTTCACTTCAAAAGTTAGCTTTTTCAAAGTCTTATCTTACGTTACCTTATTCGATGGGCCTTCTCAAACCTCTTCCAGGTGTGTTTTGCACACTGTCACAAGTAATCAAAGAGTGTCCTCTGTTCTTTTCATTACCTATCATCAAGCCCATATATCATATGCTACAAACACACATGCAGACACCATGGGGTGCCGCAATCCTGGGTGCCGGCTGTCATGTGATTTCCAAGGTGACACCGACCTCAGATTGCATTGGTCATCATTCCTGGCTGTTTTCATTTCACCAATCTTCAAGGAACCTAGCGCTTGTCACTAAGTGGCCCGTCTCTAATCATAAGAAGCTGAGATTAACAATTCATTACCGCATTAGACATATATATTCTTCTGATATTTCCTAACTGTATCATTACAGTTCAATAATTCCACCCATGTAACACCAGTATTTGATACTCTGTTCGCTGATACAGTGCTAATGGTCCCTCTTAGTTTCTCACTACCCTCGATTATGCTTACCTCCTTGGGCTTTATCACATCCTTAAGTTTGACTTTTACCATAGCCTTTATACTTGGATTTAAAATAACACCCTCTGATAAAACACTTTTATATTTGTGGTTAGTACTTCCCTGTTCCACGTCCCCATAAATGTCACCGCCTGAGGCCCTCATTGCATCCACCATGACCCCATTGTATTAGTATCAGTATTAGTATCACCAGCCATACCGCCATTGTTAAAACTGCCAAAATTGTCACCACTGTGGTCCTCGGTATCCCCTTTATCATCACTAACCCAGCCGACATTATTACCCATATCACCACTCCCCATATCATTGGTATCATTACCATTATCACTGCCAATAGTACTCCCATTTTCACTGTTACCCATATTAAACCCGGTATCCTTATTTCCGCTGTATCCACATATGGGATGGAAATACCCGGTATCCCAAGCATTGTGCCACTAAAACCTGTATGAACTGATATCCTGTGTCTCCTACATGCAGGATGGCCCAGCAAAAGTCTGTTGCCCAACACAACCCCTTTTATCACCAAAAATGGTTCTATCAGTACTCTATCACCCAGAGTAAATAGTATTCTTATAAAACCCAAGGTATTTAATCTATGGGTTTGCACATCACACACCATCTCCGTTGAGGGTTTCAAAGGGTATTGGGAGAATAGAGACTGATACAGATCATGCTCCATTAAATTCACTGAAGATCCTATAACAATAAAAATTGGGATCTTCACATTTTCCATTGTTCCATTTACTATTGGCCTGGGCTCTGGGGCATACCCCACGAGACCACAATGGCATATACAAATCGTCTGTACCCTTTTTGTTGATTGGCCTTCCAAAAATTTCACTGATCTCTCTGTCCCTTTGAGTAGCTAGCCTGGGAAGTTCTCATATTGTAACTCCCGAATATCTGAAGTGTGGGTCTTGCATTTTTTTGTTACTGAGACGGAAAGGATTGCCAAAAGTGATCTGGACTTTTGCATATTCCACAATATTTTACTCTACATACTTACTTTGTGTGTCCTGGTTTATTAAAATTGAAGCAATGTGACTGGTGTTGCCCTTCATCTATCGATCCTCTCTTATATCCCACTTTTGCACACAAACAGCGAGAAGGAAAATCTGAGCCTCTTTGCGTCATATTTCTTGGACCGGTCCCATTAAAAAATGTACTATCAACTGTGGGACATTTGGACATATGTTTCTGAATTTGGGAATAAATCAGTTCCACATCTGATGTAGGCTCAATCTTTTCATCAAAACTATCTACAATGGAGTCTGGGACATCGTGTAGAAGCTGGGAAAAATGTATTTATTTCAGTAAGTTGTTGAGTGAGATGTTATTCCCATTTACCCATGTGTAATTTTTAAATTTCTGTATCCATTCTCCGGCTGAGTCAAAAAGTTTGGAGCTGTGCCCAATAAGGCTTGTTGTCCCTCTCCTAATCTTGTCTAATCCTCTTAAGTCTCTCACCATAACTCCGTGTTCCTTTGTTCCATATCCTGCCCTCAGAAACGCTTGTAACTTGGTCCATGACCGAGATTTTGTGTATTGGAAACTACGGCATCTAAATGAAAAATCTTTTTTATTGAAATCTAACAAGGCTTTTGCCTCTGTGAACTCCTCTGCATCATTTTTAATTCCCTTGGCGTTTAAGTAGTTATTCACTCCCTCAATAAAAATTTGCACTGGTTGGGACAGAACACCATCAACAATACCTTGGAAAGGGCTGACTTCTGCATTTATGTTAGTTATCTTATTCACCAAAGTTTGACTGTTACCTGCTTCAGCCATTTTGCCTTATTTCGAGGGACTCTTATAATTCAGGATTCGTCCCGACCTCAATCACATCGATATATTTATCCCCACACAATCCAGCAACACCGAGGTAATAATGTATCAATTACCAAATAAAATAAATTGCATGGACCAATTCCCAATAAACCGCTACTTTTCTGAGTTTCTGCCTCTCAGATTCAAGCTCAATCAGCTGATCCAATGTATATCACTATGCCCAACAGAAAGCGGGAAGAGCAAGAGAGAGAAAATGTAACACTGCCCTTCCTTATGAAAAAATTTGCTGAACTTTGCACAGGCCCATTCTTTTATCACCGATCACATACAAAAAATGAAATACTTCGTGCTACTCTTTCCAATGCATTGTACCAAAATGAAATACACTTGTGAGCAAATTGTTAACATTAACAAAAAAGAAAAGGCCCGGTAGTTATAAAAGTAAATTTTAACACTTACATTCTCATAGGTTTCGGCACATGAACACAAAGTTATCTGCTCTCGCCTTAGAGCGTAATATTTAGTTACACTTGCAGATGCGTGTAATTAATTCCCCGTTATCACTTCCACCTTAAGACATGTCATATCCTTATGCACTAGCTAACGACACTGCCAAGCCTGGCTGACACCTGAATTCTGCTGACTACAACTTAAACCCCCTTTTGTCAGCAATAAAGAGTCAGTTGCCGAATATACATAATTATAACCACTTTACCCTAACATCTACCTAATCTATATAACCCTAGTCTCTCTAAAAACGTAATCTATAGGCTTGAATGCCTTTTAATGCTGCCACCACTGTTACGAAGGTCAAAATGACCCCTGTCTAAATAATAAGAGAGAATACCTAACTGTAAAGCGTGACCTACCTTCGATGGTCCCTTTGACTGTCATCTCTGTAGCTAGCTGAAAACCAATTATAAAACTCTAGGCAAATTCAAACTCCCACTATTACAAAACTATAATCTTTATTTCCCAAAATAGCTAACATGGAAAAATGGAATAAAATGAGTTAAAGAACATCCCTAAAATCATTAAACCACCATTACTCTTCCATGAAATCATATTAGATAAGTAGTCCCCTTTATCTACTTCTGTCCGACTATTCATAGCCCTTACCAATAACTGTCAACACAAGTCAAGAGAATTCATTTTAAATGGTGACTTTGAATCCATCTGAAAATGAGAATATAGTTATCAAATGTAAAAAGCGTAAACGTGTATAATGGATAAAAGTCTTGTAATACTGTTTTACAATTCCCCTCTCTAAAAGCTGAACTCTATGTCACTATTTAAACTTTGTAACTTTTTCAAAGTCTTTTCACTTTACCTTTTCTGATGGATCTTAGCGACTCTTTGGACCTCCAAAGTTTCTTGTGACCACTACAACAGTTTGTCGTCTAAGTGCCCCATTAATTCCCATGCTAGAGATTATATCTCATTCATTTGTTCTAGTAGATGTACGGACATACGCACGCTACTGAACATACAAATGCATGCACGCTAGTCTATTCTGTGCAATTCCATTTCCCATGTACACGTCCTATTTACCGCACTGACGTCACAGCCATGTGGTTCCGAGTTAATCCAGGTCATTTGCACGCTCGAAATCTCACCAGTGCATGGTAGTGAATTGTTAATCTCATCTCTTTCCAATTAGAGACAAGTCAGTTAGAGACAAGCTCTGAATTCCTCGAAGATGCTGAAATGAAAAACAGACAGGAAAGATGACCAATGCACTTGAGGTCGATGACACCTCGAAGATCATGGACTTCGGGCATGAAGCACCCGTGTTTGCTGAGTGAAACATAGGGTGCGTCTGTGTGTGTTCGCAACGAACCGTATATGACTTTTGTTATGGGGGATAAGTGCTTAGAGGGGGGACTCACTGATTGCTTGTGAGAGTGTGGAACATGCCTGGAAGAGGTGTTGCGAGGTGTTGCAGACCCATTGAATAAGGTAACATAAGAAAGACCTTTGGAAAGGTTAACCTTTGAAGTGACAATTATTGTGTCTGGAGAAAGAGAAGTGTGGTCTGGTACACATTCTTTTTTGACTAACTTTAATGGGTAAAGTGGTGTTATAATTGTGTTCTCTTTATTTCAGAGGGATTCGAAATCACCATATAGAAAAATGGATTATCTAAGACTTCTATTGACTTATAAAAATGTTATGGTTAGTTGGACATAATGAGATAAGAGGGGGAACTTACTTAAAATAATTTTGAGAGGAAACAATAGTATAACGTTTTTTTTTGGTCAGAGTTAATTCATTTTATACCATTTTATTAATTGATTTTATTCCAGTTTAATGTTAGCTAATTTGGTAAATAAAAAGTATATTTTTGTAACTACAGGAGCTTATTTGCCTAGTTTGCTTTTCAGCCAACTCACCAGAGTGATTCTGCAACGGAACAAGGGTAGGTGTAGTTTCTGTTAGCAGTTTGTTTCATTTTGTTTAAACGAGTATCATTTGTTCATAAAAACCCATTCTAGATATTGATGGCAGCAGTTAAAAGGTTTATTAATGCCATAGGTAGCGCCTCCGAAGAGACTATATAGATTAGGCATATTTTGGGGAGAGTGTTTGCAATCATTTATCGGGCAACTTGCTTTATTGCTGGCTTAAAGAAAAATACTTGGGTGCGGCTGTGCGGGCAGTCATCCTAGCTGTGGTTTAGTGTAAAGACGTATTTCTGTGTTATAGGGGGTGGTAAAGTGTATGTACGTCGTAATGGGAATGAATTACACGCGGTTGCAATATGTGGACAGGTATCGACTTTGGTTCTATGAAGAAGTGAGTGTATAATTTAATATTTCATTCTTTTCTTTTTCTCTCTTTTTATTGGTGTTAATTTACTAAATAATGTGTTTTATTTTGATGTCCCTCGAGATTCGGTGGACATCAGTGGTTTTGTGGTAACAAAAAATACGGGGTAAAAGTAGTATTGCGTGTTTTGTTTTTATGCTTGGCACTAAAGAGAGAGAGAGAGAGAGAGAGAGAGAGAGAGAGAGAGAGAGAGAGAGAGAGGCAGCCTGAGTGAACAGATGCTGATTCAAGCGGTTTAAGAGTTCGACATAATGTTTTCTCTCGAATTGATTTTCTTCCCGTTTTTTCTTCCTGGAGTGACCTTGTAAACAGCTGTTTAACTTTGAACCTAAGCAGTGGCGAGTTCATATAGCAGTTTGTTAGGCTCAGTGCATGTATATTTTATCTTTTATTGGTGGATGATAATTGTTAATTTTTTTGGGTTGGGGTTTGTGTGCATAAATATATCAATGTTACTGAGATCGGGGCAAATCCTGAAGTATAAGAGTTTTCATAAAGAAACCCAAATGGCTGATGCAAGTGGTAACCAGACCCTGGTTCACAGGATAACAATTGTAAGCGCAGGTGTCAGCCTGTTCCGTGGCATTGTAGATGGCGTTCTTTCACAACCAATCCAAATTTTTATTGAGGGGGTGAATAACTATTTAAACACCAAGGGAATTAAAGATGATATAGAGGCGTTCACAGAGGTGAAAGCCTTGTTAGATTTTAATAAAGGAGATCTTTCCTACAGGTGTAAGAGTTTTCAGTATACAAAGTGTCAGTCATGGACCAAATTACAGGCTTTTTTAAGAGCGGCTTATGGCTCAAAGGAACACGGTGATGTAGTGAGAGATTTAAGAGGGCTGTACAAAATCTGGAAAGGCACAACAGGCCTTACTGAGCACAGCTCAAAACTTTTTGACTCAGTGGGAAAATGGATACAGAAATTGAAAAATTCTAAATGAGTTAATGGGGATATGTCTCACTCGACAATTTACATAAACTGATCCAGATGCAATAGATATGTTTTGATGAAAAGATTGGACCTACATCAGACGAAGAACTAATTTATGCCAAAACTCAGAAACATATGTCCAAATGTCCCACAGTGGATAGTACATTTTTTAATGGGACCAGTCCGAGATATATGGTGCAGAGAGACAGAATTTCCCTCTCCCCGTTTGTGTGTAAAAGTGGAATATAATAGAGGTTCGATCGATCAAAGGCAACAGAAGTTACATTGCTACAATTGTAATAAACCAGGGCACACAAAGAAAGTATGTAGAGTCAAATATTGTGGAATGTGCAAGAGTGTGGATCACTATTGGCAAGCTTGTCTGTCTCAGATGCGGAAAGATGCGAGACCTGCACCTCAAAAGTCTGGGAGTTATAATAAGAGAACTTCCCAGGCAGGTCACTTAAGAGGGCAAAGGGATTGGCGAAATTTTTGGAAAGCCGATCAACAAAAAGGGTACAGATGATTTGTACGTGCCATTGTGGTCTTGTTGGGGATGCCCCAGTGCTCAGGCCTATAGTATATGGAACAGTGGAGGATATTGATATCCCAGTCTTTATTGATACCAGAGCTAGTATAAACTTATGGATCATAATTTGTATCAATCCATGTTCTCCCATTACCCTTTGAAACCCTCACTGGAGATGGTGTGTGATGTGCAAGTCCTTAGATTAAACACCCTGGGTTTTGTTAGAATATGGTTTACTCTGGGTGACAGAGTATTAATAGAACCATTTTTGGTTATAAAAGGGGTCGCATGCATACCAGATGTTTTTATAGAAATTGGGGGACATAATATTTATAGCTCAATTGATTTAGCACAGGGTTTTCAGCAGGTTCCTCTTAGTGAGAATAGTAAGGAATATACGGCCTTTTCAGTGCCCAAGGGACACTATGAATTTATGCGGATGCTGTTCGGTTTATCAGGCAGTCCGGTGACCTTTACCAGGTTAGTGAACACAGTTTTGCACAGGTTATTGGGTAAAAATGTTTTTGTGTACATGGATGATATATCGGTTGCAACAGACTCGATCATGCAACACCTGGAAGTGCTTAAGGAAGTACTTAGGAGACTTAGATAAGCAGGGTTGAAAATTAAGCTAGCTAAGTGTTCATTCTTGAAGAGTAAACGACGACAAAGTCAAAGTAATAGTGGATTTTCGCAGCCCGAGATCAAAGAAAGAAATTAAGTTCTTGCGGGAAGACATTCAAAATCATTGGGGAAAACCCCAGAATGATAGTTTTCAGAAACTTAAGGTTGCGTTAATGAATCCTCCAGTTCTGAAATTTCCAGATTTCAGCAAAACATTCACATTAGTGACCGATGCCAGTCAGGAGGGTATAGGTGCTTGCCTTATGCAAAAGTTTGATGGGAAATTTAATCCCATAGCATTTTATAGCAGGAAGTTTAGGACAAAGGGAAGCAATGAAAGATTAATGGCTACCATAGATAAAGAAGCCTTTGCAATAGTATCAAGTTTAGTTCATTTTAAAATCCTACTCAAGGTGAATAAAGTAGACATCCTTACAGACCACAAGCCATTATTGGATCTTTTTAATAAGCCTGATTTGTCACCTAAAAGAGCGTGATGGTTTTTAACTATCAGGGACTTTGATGCAAAGCTCAAATATATAGAAAGCAAATTAAATGTAGTCGCGGATACCTGTAGTAGAAGTTTTTATGACACGGAAGTATTTCAAGTTGTGAAGTCACCAGGGATTCTATACAATGGGATTATGGAGGAGTAATGATAGTAGTTTATATTTGACAATGTCTCCAAGGGTTGCGTGAGAGAGAGAGAGAGAGAGAGAGAGAGAGAGAGAGAAAGATTGTGGAAGAATAAATGGGAGTGGTTAAATGGCGGTCAGAAGCCTGTCTCTTGTGGTACTCTGTTGTGTAGATAGGTGGCGGAAATGTGTTAAGAGAGTCGTGAGAAGTAAGGCATTCGTGGAAGGCATAAAGTTGTTTTTGGCAGCAGTCTTGTCCGTTGAAGTGTTATTTGATAGATTTTGAGGTTGTAAAGTTGTTGTGCGTGTGTCTGTCTGGTTGTGGTGAAGTGGAAGAGGTTGGTGGTGCATTTTCAGTGTCTTTGAGTGGTGGTTGGGGCAGTGTTGGTGTCGGTGGGTTGTTGTGCTCGGGTAAGTCGTGTGGTTGTCGTGTTCTTTCGGGCTGTTGGTGTTTGTCTGCACAGTGATTTGTCGGGTTGTTGAGTTGTCGTGGGGTTGTGGGTCTCAGTTGGTTGGTTTGTGTTTGGTTATCGGCGGTGGTTGTGTGCCGGCTAGCCTATAGCCTATATCCAGTGGACAGCACAGCCTAGCCCTGAGTATCTGGAGCCAGAGGTGAGTACGTGTTTGTGTTTTGTGTGTTCGGTATTTCGTTGAACCAATTGTCCTGCAGGTAAAAAGTGACGTAAAGGGGAAATTGTGGCTGTGGGAAATTCTGTTAGCCTGTACGATTATCGTAACTGTGGGGAGTTTGCTTGCTTTTTTCACTTAGCTTTGACTCCGCCACAGTAATTTTTGGCGCCCAAACAAGGACTGCTGGTGTGGCAGCTGTAGGATGATTGGTCTAGGCTAGTGTGTGTGAGTGGTGAGAAAGTTTGGAATGGAACGATTTAGTGAGGTGGAGAGGCTGAAAGAGGAGTTGCGTTTGGCGAGGGAAGCTAAGCAAAGGTTGGAAGTGGAGAATGAGAGGTTAAGGGTAGTAGAGTGTGACGAGCTGAAGAGCGAGTTAGAGGAAATGAGAGGAATGCTAAGGAGTGCCAAAGTGGAAATGAAAGTAGAAGTGAAAGGAGCAGAAGAGAGAATGGTTGAGAAAATGGACGAAAAATTCTTAGTGATGATGAATGCAGTGCAGGAGATGATGCAGGAAATGATGAAGGGATTCATGGGAGAGGGAGCAGTAGGAGGTAGGCCTACTGGGTCTTGTGACAGGCCAGAAGTGGTAAAGAAAGGGGATGAGACTATGAGTGACGAAGGTGATTTGGTTGTGATAAGTAAGGGAAAGAAGGGAAAGACACAGGATAAGGATGAACCTGAGGACAAGAATCAGAAGGGGGCTGAGTAAAAGAAGAAGACTAAGGGAAAGAAAGTTAGTAAGGGTGATGGACGGGATGAGACTAGGACTGAATACATTGGGGAAGAGGTTGAGAGGGAAGATAGCGGTGAGTGGAAACAGGTTGGTAGAAAAAGGGTAAGAAGAGCGTAATCAGAAGCATGGATGTTAGTATGGAAGTTGATTCGCTGTATTCGGACGAGGTTGAGAGGGATCAGAATGGAAGTAGCAAAAGTGAGAGTGAAAGTGAGCGGGAAGTACAAAAGGCTGTGTATATGGGAGAGGTGCCCCGATGTGCGCAATACGAGGAATATGGTAGTAGGGACATAGGGGACTTTTTTAGGGAGTATGAGAGGTATTGTGAGGCAAAGTATGGGGATAACAAGAGAGTCTGGGCAAGAGAGTTGGGTAGCTTTTTGACAGGATTTTTGAGTATGTATGGGGTGATGATGAGTGTGGCGAATGTGCCTTATGAGAGTGTGAAAGCCAGGATTGTGGAACAGGCGAAGAGGATAAAGAGTAGTGTTAGATATAAGAGCCAACATGGTTTTGATGAGGTAAGAATGAATGTTGGTGAGTCGTTGTTGATGTATGTGTGTAGGTTGGAAACATTAGCCAGGAAAAAGTTTGGGGACGAAGGGATAAATGAGTGTAAAGAGTTAGTGAGTTGGTGAGGAAGTACGAGTTTGTAAATCTGAAACATAAGGAGAAAATGCAATGGACTAATGAAAGGTTGACGTGGAACGACATTTTGGAAATAGTAGAGGATTATGAGTTGGATAGGTGTATGAAAAAGAGTAGAAGTGTTAGTGTTAGGACTGAAGTAGCTGAGGTTATACCAGAGTTTAAGAGCTATAGGGAGGCAGTTTTGGAAGGGCCAAGCCGAATGGCAGAGCGAGTGGTTGATAGGAGCGTTAGAGCCAGTAACGTAAGAATGGTTAGCCCTAAGAGAGATCGGAGTGCAAGCGTTGGAAGAGTAGGGTCGGTTAGTCGTGAACGAGGACAGCAGTGTTACAGATGTGGAAAGCCAGGGCAAAGGAAGAATGAATGTTGGTGGGTGTTGGGAGCCTGCTTCGGGTGTGGACAAAAGGGACATTTAGTGAGCGAGTGTAAGAAAGATAGGGATATTAAATGTTACAGGTGTGGGCAAGTAGGGCATATAGCAAGTGGATGTCGAGGTACCCGTGTGACTGAGTTTTGCGGTAATTGCGGAAGAATGGGCATTATGCTAGGATGAGTAAAGAACAGCAGGCAAAATGTGTTGAATGTGGAATGGAAGGTTATGTGGCAAGTGTGTGTAGGCGAAAGAGGATGAGTCAGGTTGGGAATTCAGGAAACTAGGTACAAAGGGGATCTAGTTGGGTGGGTCCTCTGGTGTGCGGGCAGTAAGAGTGATGCATGGCGTGAAGGATTGTTGCATGAAAAAGAGTTTGGTTTGGAGGAAGAGCTCATGAATGTATAAGTGTAAAAGTGAGGTGCAAAGGGGTGTGTTTGGTTGCTTTGATTGATACTGGGTACAGTGTCAATATTCTTTTTAAGAATGGATGCGACAAGTTGCGGAGTAAGTGTGAAATTAGGAAATGCAAAGAGGAGATATGAGGAATAGGAAATTTGGTTATGCCTGTGGTGGGAATGTTGCGTGAAAATGAAGAAATTGAAGGGGTAGTGATGGATGAAGATGACCTTTATGTGATCAAGGGAATGAGTGATAAGTACGATAGTGTTGAATTATGGGTAGGGTACAGGTTCCTGAAGTGTGTGGGATGGTGGTCCATCCGAGCAGGAATATGATTGAGTTGCATAGGAAGGGGAATGTACGTGGAGAGTTGTACTTGAATAGGAATGGAGGGGTAAGCAGTAAAATATGGAAGGGAGTGCCATTGGTTGCGAAAGAGAGTGTAAAAGTGCAGCGAGAAGTCGGAGAAGTTGTAAGTGTAAAAGTTGCGTGGCCCGCTAGTCTTGGGATTGTCAAAGGTGACAGGTGTGCATATGTGGTTGAGGGTGTGGATGTGAACAAGTTGGTAAGAGCGAGCGTGCATGTGTACGATGAGACTTTGGATATGGAGAATCCTAGGGTTTTTGTAGCCTCATTGCCGAGTGTTAGGAAAAGCGAGTGCAGGGTATACGTGAAAGTGATTGTGTGGGGTTGTTATGTACGTTGGTGGATGTGGACGACGAAAGATATGTTATGGTGCGGCAGGTGATGACAGGTAGCATGGAAGAAGGTGACGAGTAGAAGTATGATGAGTTGAGAGAAAGAATTGAGGTGGATGAAAATGTTGGTGATGACGAGAGGGAGCAGTTGATGCGGATGTGAGATAGGCAGGGTGCATTGAGTCGGGGTGATGAGGATTTCAGAGGATCTAAGCTTCCAGAGTTCAAGATAGTCTTGAATGACTATACCCCCATATATCAGCATCCCCGACAATTTTCTGCACCTATTGCCCGAGAGACCGAGGAACAGTGTGAGGAACTTGAGAGAGTGGGAGTGATCGAGAGGAGCGAGAGTGCTTGGAATAATCCCATAGTCCCAGTACGCAAGACAGATGGGAGTTTGAGGATGTGTGTGGATTACAGGAAGGTGAATGAAGTGACTGTGAAGGAGCGATTCCCAATGAATGTGGTGTCTGATTGTGTGTATAAGATGTATGGGATGAGAGTGTTCACAAAATTAGATTTGGTAAGGGGCTATTACCAGATGCCTCTTGAGGAAGGGAGCAGGCATGTTACGGCTTTTTCGAGTGGTAGCTGTCACTATCAATTCAAGAGGTTAAGTTTTGGATTGGCTAATGCGCCTGCTGCCTTCCAGAGGGCGATGAATGTAGTTTTGGCTTACTTTGATAGAGGGAAGGTGACTGTGTTTATAGATGACATTTTGATTGCAAGTGAGACTGTTGAGGAGAATATGGAACTCCTTGAGTAGGTGTTGGAACGGTTGGAAGAGGTTGGAGTGAAAGTGAAGCTGGAGAAGTGAACGTGGTTGGCTGGGAAAGTGGAATTTCTTGGTCATAAGGTGAGTGCGAGTGGCATAAGGAAGAGTGAAAAGTTTGTGGAAAAGGAGGGAGTTTCCGTGTCCCCGGACCATGCGCGAGTTAAAGGGTTTTTTGAGTTTGATTGAGTTCGGGAGGAAGTTTGGACTGGGAAGAAAAATTGTACTAAGCTGAGGTGGGATGAGTGAATGGTGGGAACATTTGAGAGATTGAAAGAGGAGGCTGCTAGAGACATCACCTTGACTTTTCCAGACTATAGTGAGGATGCCAGTAAGCTTGAGTTGTATGCTGATGCTATTAAGTTTAGTATGGGAGGATGCTTGGTGCAGATGCAAGAGGTGAATGGGGAGGAACAATTGAGAGTGATTGCGTATGTGAGCAAAGCTTTTAACAAAGCAAAGCTGAAGTATTCGGTGGTTGAGAAGGAGCTTGCAGCAATAAGGCTTTTGTGTGAAAGCGTTGAAAGTGTTTTTGTATGGGGTAAAATTTGTTCATAAGGAGACCACGCCAGTTGGTGCCATATGTCAAGGAAGGGTGAATGGCTAGGATTGCGAGTACAATTGAGGATTTGAGTGAGTTTGATTTTAGCTTAGAATATGTGCCGGGGAGTAAGAATGTGATGGCTGATACGATGTCTAGGATGCATGGTAAGGACAGTGGTGTTGTGAAAAGTGACTGGGATCCGAATATGGTACCTGAGGGGTTAGTTGAAAAAGAGAGGTTTGAAGGGAATGACAGAGTGTGTGAATGTTTGTTTTCAGCATTGAAAGACTTGGAAGGTAAAGGTCTGGTTGAAGAGGTACCCGGTAGTGTGAATGAGTTGCGAGTGAAGTTGATGAGTGATGTGCAGAAGGAAGTGGCATATGTGGAGGAACAAGGTGGGGAAGGAGAAATGTTGCATGAATTGTTGTCAGTAGTAGCTGAGTTGTTTGGAATAAAAGTGTTGTCGTATTTTGGATCGGACAGATCGGTTGAGTATCGAGGAAGGGTGAGTACAGGTAATGAACATGGGGTTTTGATGATTCAGTGTGGGGAACGTGGTTGTAATTGGTTGGTTACAAAAAGGGACTGTGAAGGTGATCTGAGTCAAAATTGTGGGAATGGGGAATTAACTGAGGATGAATGTGATGAGGAGGAGTGTGACGTGGATAACCAGGTGGACGTGATAGTGAATGTGTGTATGCATGGGACTCGAGGGAAAATGGTGATGTTTGTCTGAGTAAATGATAGTGAGTACTGTAGTTTGGTTGACACAGGGGCACAAGTTTCCATGGTGAGTGGGTCAGTGGTGAGTGAACTTGAGAGATGCGATTGGGAAGTGAAAAGGCAGTCTACAAGTGTAAGAATACATGGGTTAGGACAAGGAAGTGTTTTAGTATGGGAAGAGGTAAGGTTAAAGGTTAGGTTAGGAGATCTGGAAGTAATACATAACTTTATAGTTATAGGAGAAAATGATATGCCAGCTTGCCTTTCGATAGGGATGGATTTTTTTAGGATCCATGATATAAACGTAGATATAGGAAATGGAATTCTTAGAAAGGGGGCAGACATTTAAGATAGTGATGTATTTGTAGCAAACTTTGTGGGTATGATTGATATTGCTAGGAGTGAGAATGATCTGTTGAGTGAAGAAGAGATTGAGGAAATGCAAGATAAGTGCCTGGAGATAAATGTGTTGAGACAATGTGTTTTGGGAGGAGTGCGTGTGGAAGGCTGGCCATGTGAGTTGGATGTATATAAGAGGGTTGCTAAACAGTTTGTGGTGTGTAAAAACATAGTGTACTTTTTGCATCAGGAAGGGGTGTATGACAGGGAAGTTTATGTGCCGGTGTTTTCTGTTGAGTCAGCTGTGAGTATGTGTTTGTTGGTGCATGATCAGTTTAGGTATATGGATGTGGCTGTCACGTGTGAAGACTGTCAGAGAGGAAAGTATCAGAGTGTGCATGGAAGTCCACCTGTGATGCGATTGCAGATGAAAGAGCCGTTTGAAATGCTTGTGAATGATTGTGTTTCTTTGCCTAGGACTGCGGGAGGACACGTGGAAATTATTGTGATGGTGGATCACATGAGTAAATTTGCCTATGTGGTTCCCATCAAAGATAAGAGGAGTGAAACTGTTGCACGAATGGTGGGTCAAGTGATGTTGCCCATGTGTGTGTGTAAGCCGGCAAATATGTTGAGTGATAATGGACCTGAGCTTGTGGGATGGGAATTTGAAGAAATGTTGAAGGAATGGGGTATTGTGCATGTGTATTCTACTCCGTATATGCCCAGAGCAAATGGGTTAGCTGAAAGGACTGTTAGGATGATGACTGAGATTTTGCGAATGATGAGTAAGGGCGACAAGGATTGGGATATGTATGCAGACGTGCAGTTTTTGGGTATATAACACCCACACTGCAGAAGAGTATAAGTGTCTCCCTTGTGTCTCCGAGTGTCATTTGACCTTAAAATAAAAATCCCTAATATATATAATATATATATATAATATATTATATATATATATATATATATTATAGTATTTTATATATATATTAGGGATTTTTAAGGTCAAATGACACTCGTTTAAACAAACTGAAACAAAACAACTAACTGGGAACTTAACCTACCCTTGTTCCATTGCATATCTCTCTTAGGAGTTGGCTGTAAGACAGGCTAGGCAAAAAATAAACTCCCATAGTTGCAAAAGTATACTTTTTATTTCCCAAAATTAGCTAACATTAAAATGGAATAAAATTAATTACTCTGACCCAGAAGAAATGTTAAACTATCATATCCCTCTCAAAATCATATTTAAGTAGTTAGCCCCTCTTATATCATTCTGTCCAACTAATCATAATCTTTCAATAAGTCATTACAAGTCTAGAGAAATCCATTTTTCTATATGGTGACTTCAAATCCATCTGAAATAAAGAGACCATAATTATGATATCACGTAACATTAAAGTTAGTAAAAAAAGAATGTGTACTGCACCCCACTTTTCTTTCTCAAGACAAAAATAATTGTCACTTCAAAGGTTAACTTTTCCAAAGTTCTCTCTTACGTTACCTGCCTGGGTAGTTCTAGTATTGTAACTCCCTAATTTCTTAGATGTAGAATTCGCATCTCTCCGTATGTGAGACGGACAGGCTTGCCAACAGTGATCCACACTATTACACATTCCACAATATTTGACTCTACATACTTTCTTTGTGTGCCCTGGTTTATTACAATTGTAGCAACGCAACTGCTGTTGCTTTGATCAGTCAATCTCTATTATATTCCACTTTTGGACACAAACGGGGAGAAGGGAATTCTGTGCCTCTTTGCATCGTATTTCTTGGACTGGTCCTGTTAAAAAATGTACTATCCACCATGATGTAGGTCCAATCTTTTCATCAAAACTGTCCACTATTGCATCTGGTACATCGTGTCATAGCATTGCAAAATGCATCAATTTGTGTAAATTGTCGAGTGAGACATTATTCCTATTTACCCATTTGGAATTTTTCAATTTCTGTATTCATTCTCCTGCTGAGTCAAAAAGTTTTGAGCTGTGCTCAGTAAGGCTTGTTGTGCTTTCCAGATTTTGTACAACCCTCTTAAATCTCTT
>NC_087206.1:51867611-51872512 GCF_015104395.2 Macrobrachium nipponense | reverse complement strand
CCCTCTTAAATCTCTTACCATATCACTGTGTTCCTTTGAGCCATAAGCCGCTCTTAAAAATGCTTGTATTCGGTTCATGACCGACATTTTGTGAACTGAAAACTCCTACACTTAAAGGATAAATCTCCTTTATTGAAATCTAACAAGGCTTTTGCCTCTGTGAATGCCTCTGTATCATCCTTAATTCCCTTGGAGTTTAAATAGTTATTCACTCCCTCAATAAAAATTTGCACTGGTTGGGAGAGAACGCCATCTACAATCCGACCTCAGTAACATTGATATATTTATGGACACACAAACCCCAACCCAAAAATTAATAATACATCATCCACCAATAAAAGATAAATTAAACATGCACCACACGAACTCGCCGCTTCTCAGGTTCAAGGTTAATCAGCTGATTTCACTGGTACAAGGTCATGCTTGTATACAAAAAACCGGAAGAAGATAGTTTGAGAAAGAAAATGTATGTTGAACTCTGCGTCTGTCCACTCAGCTGCCTCTCTCTCTCTCTCTCTCTCTCTCTCTCATGCCAAGCACAAAAACGAAACTGACAATACTTTTCTAATGTATCATAAAACCACAAAACCACTAATGTCCACCGAATCTCGAGTGACATCATAATAAAACACACTTTTGAGTAAATCAACACTTAAACGCCGAGCCACTATTTCCCAAAGTGTCTCTCGTATGCCGGTGGTGTTTGGGAGTTAGCGTCAAAGCGGAAAAAAAGTTTTTTTTTCAAAAAATCACAGCACGCTTAGTTTTTAAGATTAAGAGTTCATATTTGGCTTTTTTTGTCATTGCCTGAAGTTTAATATGCAACCATCAGAGATGAAAAAAAAATCATTATCATATATAAATATTGGAATATATGACAGCGTGAAAAAAAATTTAATATATAATTGTATACAAATCGTGCTGTGAGCAAAACGATTAAAGCTAATGAGTTAATTATTTTTTCGTTGTATTGTACATAAGATGCGATGATTTTAGTATATAACGAACTGTAAAACAATCAAAGGAACACAGTGAAAATATCACAAAATGATGCATGAATTCGTAACACGCGGACATAAAAATTTCTTTTTTCAAAAATTCACCATAAATCGAAATATTGTGCTAGAGACTTCCCGTTTGTTGCAAAATGAAGGTAATTGATTGAATATTACTAAAATGTAAGAGTTTTAGCTTACAATTGCAGTTTTTGACCATTTCGGTAGAGTTAAAGTTGACCAAAGGTCGAATTTTTTCTATTTATCGTGATTTATATGGAAATATTTCAAAACAGATAAAAGCTATAACCTAGGGGTCGTAAAAGGCACAGGATGTGGTCCTTGGACACTTTTGGCCACTCGAGGCCGCACAACATGACGTTGGAAAGCTGGGTCACCTTGGGTGATTGGTCCCTCTCCAGCATCCAAGTCTAAAACTCACCTCACACTATCACTACCGACAGGCAATATGTGCCTTTCACGCTGCTGATCACGTTGGGACATCTCTGTGAACATCCTGTTATGTCACAAATACTCTAACACTCACAAAAGTTCTGCAAAACACGAATGCGGCAAGAGGTCGCTCTCTGACGACGCGTTGCTGATGCTTGCTGGTGTGAGAAGAACATGATTTGCGCATGTGCGGCTGGGTAACGCTTGTAAACAAAACAAAAGCTTGATCTGTGAACTCCCAGCATCCCTCAAGGCGCGTGATTTCAATTTTTTTGCAAACTAGGCATATGACTATTTTTCCGCGAATATTTAAAAAAACTTTTTATAGTCAGCAACAGAGTTGGTTGCCCGACACATAATTTTAACCACTCTCCCCAAAACATGCCTAACCTATATAGTCTCTTCGGAGGCGCTAGCTTTAGGCATTAATATACCTTTTAACCACTGCCACCAATCTATTAGGGATTTTTAAGGTCAAATGACACTTATTTAAACAAAATGAAACAAAACAACTAACTGGCAACTTAACCTACCCTTGTTCCGTTGCATATCCCTCTTAGGAGTTGGCTGAAAGACAGACTAGGCAAAAAATAAACTCCCATAATTACAAAAATATACTTTTTATTTCCGAAAATTAGCTAACATTAAAATGGAATAAAATTAATTAACTCTGTCAAACACAACTTGTTCTCCAGAATAAATGTCATTTTCTGTTCATTACAAACACACACACACACACATACCTCGATTGGCACACAATAAGCATGCCTGAAACTCGTGATCTTCGAGGTGTCATTGACCACAAAGTGCATTGATAAGCTATCCGGTCTGTTTTTCATTTCAGTATCTTCGAGGAGTCCAGTGTTTGCGCTCGTCTCTAACCGGCAAGAGCTATGGTTAACAACTCATTACTGTGCCTTTAAGATTTATATAATATATAGATAATTATATATATATATAATATATTATATATATAATATATCTATATATATATATATATAGAGAGGAGAGAAGATAGAGACGAGGAGAAGAGACGAGAGAGAGAGAGAGAGAGAGAATTGAAGCTGCTTGAACTTTTCTTCCTGAATAAATGGAAGAGTATTATTCAAGCAGAATTTATTCAGAGCAAGTGTTACTTTCAATAGTAAAATATATGGTTTGATAGGATAAAAGGGAAATTTATAGACATGATTCGATGAATAGTAAAACAAGACTAAAAACCTTTTTACATTAACCACTGTGTTGCTGCAAGAGTCTGAGAGTTTTCGGAAAAAAATTATCTCATATCTTTGAACAATTAGCAATTTATTACAATTTGCATGGGGACACATGACTTGCAGATTTCGTAAAGGAGGACTATAGCACGTCCCCCGAAGGTAGAGATTTTTCGGGGGACAGAAATTCGAAATAAGGGACGTCTGTTCACCTTATAGTGATAGGGTTTTAGCTGACAAGTGTTTAGAGTTTTTCAAGAATAAAATTGAAAATATAGTTTAAGATTTTGCAGAAGTATCGTGTCGCACCATTATTACTGCAGTGGTCGATACTAGATTTTCTATTTTTTATAGAATAACTATTGATGATGTCACTAGAAATGTTAAGAAAGTCAAGAAAACAAATTGTTCATCCGATCCGGTGCTTATATCGGAAATAATTACAGCTGAGAACTTTTTGACTTTTGAGTATGTGATTTTGAAGATTGTGAATTGCTGCACCTCTAAATTAAATTCCCGATATTTGAGAAAATTGCAATTATTAAGCAATTTTTAAAACGGCACTCTTGACTATCAGGCGGTGAGTTCATATAAGCCTGTTCTCGACACAGTTGTAACATGAGTTACTCTTAGATGATCTCCAATCCATTGGAGTTGTAGATGATGCACTTGAGCTTTTGAAGGACTATTTGAAGAATCGGTCATCTGTGTACAGATTGGAAATACAGTGTTTCTGACGAGAGGAGTTCCTCAGGGAAGTATGCTTGGCCCTGTCCTATTCTGTATCGATACTATTAATTTGTCTAATATGCTACACGATCTTTGACTAGAAAATAAGTTATTTATCGATGACACGCAACTCTATTTCATTGTTACAAATACTGAAGATACAATAGAAAATTAAATGAAGTTCTATCGAATATTAAACAATTGATGACTTTGGAACAGTTGCAATTGGAAGGAAATGAAATTGAGCTTATGATAGTCGGTAAGGAAAGAAACTTAAGGAGTCTGGATGCTAATCAAGTGTGTATAAATGAAAATTGGGTTCAGGCGACTGATAGGGTCCGCGATCTCGGGTTATACTTGGATTGTGGGTTGTCATTCATTCTACAAATTAATAATGTAGTGAAAGTTGTTGGATATCATCTCAAGAATATAGCCTTTGTGAGGAAATATCTTGATGAGAGTTCTGTTGAGAATCTTGTCATCAACTGTGATATAAACCGTCTAGATTACTGTAACACGGTAAACAGCTGCTAGACTAATAAAAAGTGCTGCTCCAAGGGACAGGATTACCCTTGTATTAATTGATTTGCACTGGATCCCAATGAAGGCCGAAATAATACTCAAGTTATGTGTTTTGACCCATAAAGTTGTTAATATCGGCTCTCCTCGGTATTTGAGGGGCCTATTACAGTTTATGCAACCAATAAATCGACCTGGGGAAAGACTATGGTAGATTCACACCACCTGTGCATCTGATGTCTAAGCCAGTCCCTTATGACACTCCTGATTGGCTGTTGATAAGCCAATCACAGGGTTGGAAACTATGTCTCTCTCGAGAGTTCACATAGGCAAGATGTATGTCTCACCTCTCCTGGGGGATACTTTTGAAAGACGTATCCCTCAGGAGAGGTGGAACATACATCCTGCTTAATAAACTCTCGAGAGAGACTGAGAGATTCCAGCCCTGTGACTGGCTTATCAACAGCCAATCAGGAGCGTTGTAAGGGACTGGCCTAGACATCAGATGTGAAACTACTATAGTCTTGTTCCAGGTCGATTTATTGGTTGTATAAACTGTAATAGAGGGTTAATGCGAATCTACTTTAGTTACTTACATATGGTTTCAAGTTGGTAGAGACGCGTTTATGCTCACTCTGTGGCTCCTGAGACTTTAATTGAAGATGCAGCTCCGAGATTATACAACAAGCTTCCTCTTGAGCTGAGGCAGATTGAGGATTTGAAGTCTTTCAAAAAGACACTTAAATCCTTTTTGTTTAATCGATGCTATGATATGGAAGATCAAACAGTGAATGTGGAATCTGCAGTGTGATCAAATACACCCGATGAATAAACAGTTAATTTGATAATGGGGGTCCTGCGAGTGTTATGGAGGTGGTGTGGGACCTGGATAAGCCGTCAACAAATAACAAGTAAAAAGTAAATGTAACACCATTGAAAGAGAGAGCTATGCTTTTCGTGAAGTGATGTTTTCTTTATATATATTATTATT
>NC_087206.1:51857611-51862611 GCF_015104395.2 Macrobrachium nipponense | reverse complement strand
GTTATTCTTAATCTTCCTTTCTTGCAGGAATCTATCTTCAACTTCAGATTCTCGCCTGCAGGCCTTTTTATCTTTGTTGGTAATGTTTTTTTTTCCAGAAGTTCTCCGGAAATATCTTTATCATATTATCTGTTTTTAGTCTCATCATTTTGGGGGACACTGTTATTATCTGTAACACATTTTTTCTTATCTTATATTGAATATGCGTTTACACAGTGGACGTTTGTATCTTTACAGATATATTGGTAGGGCCGCTAGGAACCGTATCGGTCAGAAAAAATACAAATACAAGTGGAACACCCACACACTCAATAACCTGGAAGTATCACTAACTTGGGTCAGGACAATAATTTCTCCTCTCCAAGGCCCTGGAGGCAAATTTAGTTTGGAGTTCTTTGAGTTATACGCTTAATTTAATCTCTATGACTCAACTTGATGTTGTAGAGAGGGCGGCACTAATTGCTGACCGGCTGAATGAATATCGGGATAGTTTACTTACTTCCCTTTGGGTTACGGGAAGGAACATGGCTGTGAAAGATTTTATCAGGCTCACATATTTAACCTGCTTGACAGATATGTTGCCGGAAACCTTGGTACGCTGTTTTGACAAGAAGCTATCGCCTGACAGTACTGGATCCTATGACATATATAAAAAAACAAATTAAGAAACATATGTCTAAGTGCACAGATCTGGACCCCTTGCTTACTCAAGTTTTTGCAAAGAATGCAAGTAAACCACATCAAGTAAATATTGTCAATAATAACGCAGCAGGGGTAACTTGTTTTAATTGTAAGTGCGCAGGGCATATGATTGTAGACTGCTGAACACGTTATTGTTCAATTCATAACAGGTCCAGTCATTCTTACAATTGTTGCTTCTCACGTAACCAACAGCAACATAATGCTAAATACACACAAAACGTTGCCAATGATAATAAGAAGAAGAATCCTCATTACTATAAAAAGAAACAGGTAAACAGTAACTCTGCTCAAAATCAGAAACACACAAAATGTGCTTCAGGAAATTCTGTTCTCAGGACGTCTAACAAAACTCACAGAGTCAGTCAAATTTTCCGAGTGTGCGAAGCAAACCAAATACCACGTAATTAACACCAGCGGGGGAGAGAGTGATGTTAGGTCATTCGTATCAACATCTTTTGAATCAAATAACAAATTTAATCACCTACAAGACCTATGCGAATTTTCCTATGAACCATACGACCGAATCCAAAAAATCAGTGCAGGTTCCCATAGACTTTCTCCGTATACATGCTATTATCAGTAAAGATGAATTACGTCCTACCTTGCATGCCGTAAATTTAGAACACCGACCCTTCACACTGTTTTTTTATTCCGGTAGTCCACGTAATATCATGGATTTGCGGACTCATCACCTGTTGTTTTCTAACTTCCCTATTGAGAAGTCCGGAGTACGACTTTCGGGTATCGGTAATAATGAATTAAGTGTAGTAGGCATAACTCAGATTCAGTATAAGGTGGGTAAGCGCACGCTTACCGATACCTTTATAGTTGTACAAAACATTGATATGTATCCAGCTGTAATTATAGGATACCCGTCTATGGGCATTCTAAACATTACCTTAGCCCCTGCCAAACACGGTGTGTATATCAAAGGAAAATTCTATAAATCTTCTAACACCTTAAAATCAGTTTTGGACAAAAAAGAGACAGACAATCAAACAGTAACGTACATTGAGGAACCAATCACTTGTCTCATGAATCATGACATTGTTCAAGCGACCCAACAGAATTCTCGCACACCTGTAATAGCAGATTACACGCAAACTCTCGAGCCGAACGTACCTTCGAATATATTAGTGCGTGTAAAGAAGACTTTGCCAGGATCTGAAATGTTAATCCTTTCCGACAATCTGAAAATTAACGGACTGTACATAACACAAGCACTATACACTGTTGATTCACAGCAACAAGTTAACATTGAAGTCTGTAACCATTTGAATACCAATCTAGTGATCCACAAAATCAACACATCGTGGATATGGAAGTTTATAAGTATCGCATTCTTACTGTTGCTGAAATTAATCATGCTCAACCTGTTGTGGACGAATCCCTCTTACAATCTATCGAAAGTAAAATCAATAAAGACATTCAAGAAGAGGAGATTCAACAGAAATTTTTTTATCTTAATTAAATATCATGATGTTTTCTCCACTACCGAGGGATCTCTGGGAAAAACGGATGTCATTGAACACCAAATACGGCTAAAAGACAAGCATAAAGTTATTTACGTACCTTCGTACCGACTCCCTATGAAATTCCAGAATGAGATCAATGATGAAGTAGGTAAAATGTTAGAAGAAGGAGTCATTAGGAAATCAAACAGCCCTTATAATTTCCCCTTAATCATCGTACCAAAAAAAGATCGGACTTGGCGTATTTGCGTAGATTTCCGTCGCTCAAATGAGGAAACGATTCCCGATTGATTCCCAGTGCCATGTACTGACAATATTTTAGCTTTGTTAGGACAGAACAAATATTTCACCAGTTTGGACTTACTTAATTCAAGGTTTTCACCAGATACCTTTAGAAAATGAGAGTATCCCATACACCGCCTTCAGCACTTCCAGGGGACATTATGAATTCTTACGTATGCCTTTTGGTTTACGTTGCGCCCCAATTACAGTCACCAGAATGATTAATATAGTGTTCGGAGACTTGTTAGGGGATACCCTTCATGCCTATATGAACGACCTTGTAATCTTTTCTAATACCTTAGAAGAACATTTACATAAACTAGAGCTACTGCTACAGAGACTAAGGCAACATAATTTAAGAGTGAAGATAACTTAGTGTGAGTTTTTTAAAACAGAACTCGTCTATTTAGGTTTTACAGTGTCTAGTCAAGGTCTTAAGGTAGTCCACGATAAGGTGTGGGCTATCCGTAACTTTCTGATACCTACTAACGTCAAGGGGATACAGCAATTTTTAGGCTGTAGATGATATTACCGGCATTTTATACGCAATTATTCAATTAAAGCCGCTCCTCTAACCGATCTTACGAAGAAGGGCGTAGATTTTATATGGTCTGAAAAGCATCAACAGGGGTTCGATACCTTGAAAGGGGAATTATGCAGTTCACCTATCTTAAAATTCCCTGACTTCAGTAAGGAATTCTTTATCGCAACCAATGCCTCAGACCAAGGGGCAGGAGGGGTACTGCTTCAGCAATATGAACACAGTTCTTCCCTATAGCTTTTTATTCATGTAAACTGAGACCTTCTGAAAGTAAATATGTAGTAATAGACAAGGAAGGGCTAGCTATTGTTAACTCACTAGTACATCTTAAGTTCATAATATACGGCTATCCTGTCAAGGTTCTTACTGACCATAAGCCCCTCACTGACTTCTTCAAAGGCTTTAGTCACAGTCCCAAAAGAACTCGGTGGCATATGATCATTCAGGACTTTGGCGCAAGGATAGGATATCTACCTGGGAAAGCAAATATCATTGCTGACGTACTATCACCATTAGCTGAACCAGTAAATATATCAACAATTGTGCCTATTCTTAAAACTAGATGCTTTGAACGGGAATCCTAAAGAAAAGGAATATGTGAAGTATACGCAGCAGAATTATGTAATTAAGGATAACATTCTGTGTAGGTCCGTGACAAAGAAAACCCAAAGCACCCCGCAGGTGACTAACGACCAGGTAGTGATACAATTCTCGCTTATACCAATCGTCTTAAACTGGTTGCATTCCAATCCATTACACGGCCATCCAGGGTTCTCTATCATGTCACAGAAAGCCAAATCACTATTTTATTGGCCTACGATGCTTACAGATATAAAAAAAACACAGCTAATTGTCACATTTGTCATGAAAACAAAGGGAACAATAAGACACCTTTGAAAGAGTACACTTAGATTTATTAACAGGGTTTTACGAGTCTGACCCAGGAAATAAGCACCTCTCAGTGTTAATAGATGCCTTGACTCGATATACAGAATTGATAGCACTAAAAACTAAGACCGCAACTGAATGCGCTAGGAAATTTTACGAGTGCTACATCTGTAAACATGGAATTCCACACATGATAATCTCTGACTCGGGTGGAGAATTCAACAATCATTTCCTTAACTCGTTGTGTAAATTCCTTTGCATTAAGAAAATCAATGCCATGATTTATCACCCAGAATCGAATGGATTAGTTGAGAGGGTAAATAGGAAGGTGTTAAATTTCCTATGAGTTACACTTGGGGGAATGGATCCCAACTGGGATATTGGCATACCAGCGGTTCTAAGTACCCTTAACCATTCATATCATGTATCTATCAAAATGTCGCCGCACGAGGCATTGTACGGTATCCCAGCTAGGACACCTTTCCATGTATTTACGCCTACAACCAATTTATCAAACCCCCTATGGGATATTATGGAAGCAAGTGTAAGCCGATATAATATACTTAGTAAGAATTTAGAAGAATCACAAATCATAATGAAAAGAAATCATGATAAAATTGCTAAACCAACTAAATCATATGCAGTAGGTGTACGCAAGTATATGTACGCAAGGGTTTGAACTACAAGCTAACAACTAAGTTTAGCATTTCAGAAATATTAACGGCCAACAGACTAAAAGTTCAAAACATATCCCAACCTACTGATGTGAGAACAATACCGTTGGCTCATGTTCACAGTTAAGGGAAAGAGGGTAGAAGGAAAGAAAAGACCAAAAAAAAAGAGAAGAATTTATGTATGGCTATATATATATGAAACATACCTAATAAAAAGTATATATGAAACTTGCATGATAAAAGTAAGTATATATAACATTTGTATGAAAATATTTTATCTGTTTTGTATAGAAGTAGTTAATTCAAACACGAGTAATTACATATATCTCACTAATTGCAGGTTTCCAACATGAAGCTTATATTGTTCAGATTGGTACTGTTTGTTCAGACATTCTTGTCGTGTGGGAAGAGTGCTAAAACGAAAAATATACACATTACACA
>NC_087206.1:51850111-51852611 GCF_015104395.2 Macrobrachium nipponense | reverse complement strand
ACAAGAGGAACACCTATAAAACCAAAAATCCAGAAGTAAAACTAACTTGGTTCAGGACACTAATTTTTCCCTGTTGGCAAGGTCCTGGAGGTAAAAATCGTTATGGGTTCTTCGAGTTCTACGCGGTAAACAAGCTTTTCTATAGCTCAGCCTAGTGTTGCAGAACGGGATGGCAGTAATTACCGGACGGTTAAATGAACATCAGGAAAACTTACGTAACTCCACGTGGGTTGACAAGATCCAATATTGCAGGGAATGTTTTCATACACTTGATATATTTAATCTGTATGGCAGTCATGTTGCCTGTAGCTTTTGGTGCGGTATTGTGTTAAAATGCTAACGCCTGACAGTACAGAACTAGGTATGTATAAACAGATAAAAGCACACATGTCTAAATGTACTGACCTTGATCCCTTGCTTACTCAAGCTTTTGCAAAAAATGAGGATAAGCCACAACAAGTAGACGAAGTTAATCATAATCAAACAGCAGGGATGACTTGTTACAATTGCAATAGGCCAGGTCACGTAACGTCAGACTGTCGGACGCGTTTTTGTTCAATTCATAACAGTACCACACATTCATATAATCGTTGCTACTCGCGGAATCAATGGCAGGATCCTAAAAACACGCAAACAGTTGCCTATGTAAACAAAAAGGAAGGTCCCTCAGTACTATAAAAAATAAACAAACAAACGGAAATGCTGCTCAACAGCAAAAACAAACAAATCGTGCTTCAGGTACTCTTGTTCCTGGGCCGTCTAGCCAGAACTTGCAAGGTCAAGCGAATTTCAAGGGGTGCTAAACAAAGCAAAATACCACGTAGTTAGCTCCAAGGGGGGAGAGACGATGTTGGGTCATCAATATCAACATCTTTTATATCAAATAATCAGTTTAATCATTTATCAGATCATTGTGAGGCAATCGATTTCCTATGAAACACACAGCCGAATCCAAAAAAACTCTGTGCAGGTTCCCGTAGATTTGCAACAAATTCACGCAATCATAAGTCAAGACGAGTTACGACCAACCTTACATGCAGTAAATTTGGACCATAAGTCATTTACTTGTTCTTTGATTCTGGTAGTCCACGTAATATCATAGGATTTAAGGACTCATCATTTACTCTTTTCAAACTTCCCTATAGAGAAGTCCGGAATAAGACTCTCGGGTATAGGAAATAATGAATTAAATGTGGTAGGAGTAACTCATGTTCAGTACAAGGTCGGTAAGCGCACGTTTTCCGATACCTTTATCATTGTACAAAACATTAATATGGTATCCGCAGTAATTATCGGATACCGTCTATGGGCACTCAAAATATTACCTTATGCCCTGCAAAACACGGCATGTATATCAAAGGAAAATTCTATAGTCTTCTAATACCCTAAAATCAGTTTTAGATAATAAAGAGACAGACAGAGTAGTAACATATTATTAAAGAACCAATCACTTGGTCTCATAAACCAAGAATAATCCATGCGACCCAACAGAATTCTCGCTCGCCCGTAATATCAGCTTGCACGCAAACTCTCGAGCCGACGTAACTTCGAACATATTAGTGCGTGTAAAGAAAACCTTGCCGGATCTGAAATGTTAATCCTTTCCGACACTCTGAAAACACACGGATTATCCGTCACACAAGCCATTTATACAGTCGGCTCACAACAACAATGTAACATCGAAGTCTGTAATCATTTGAAATACCACTTAGTAATCCACAAAAATCAACATATCTGGATGTGGAAGTTTATAAACATCGCATTCTTACCGTAGCTGAGATCAATCACACTCAATCAGTTGCGGATGAATCCCTTTTGCAATCTATAAAGAACAAAATCAATAAGGACATTCAAGAAGAAGAAATTCAGCAGAAATTTTTGAATCTTTAACTGAATATCATGATGTTTTTTCCACTACGGATGGAACCTTAGGAAAAACGGATGTCATCGAGCATCAAATAAGGCTAAAGGACAAACAAAAAGTACTCTATGTACCTTCGTACCGACTTCCTATGAAATTTCAGAATGAGATAACTGAGGAAGTAGGTAAAATGCTAAAACCCCCCCCCGTAAGGAGTCATTAGGAAATCAAAACAGCCCTTATAACTTTCCGTTAATAGTAGTACCGAAAAAAAAGATCGAACTTGGCGGATATGCGTCGATTTTCATCGCTAAATGAGGAACAATCCCTGACGATTCCCAGTACCATGTACTGACGATATTCTATCTCTACTAGGTCAGAACAAATATTTTACCAGCTTGGGACCTACTAAAAGCTTCCATCAGATTCCGTTTGGAAGACGAGAGTATCCCATACACTGCCTTCAGCACAGCAGGGGACATTATGAATTTTTGCGTATGCCTTTTGGTTTACGTTGTGCTCCTATAACTTTTTTTACTTTTTTTTTTTTTTTTACTAGAATGATAAACATTGTGTTTGGAGACTTGTTAAGAGATATCCTACATGCCTACATGGACGACCTAGTAATCTTTTCTAATA
>NC_087206.1:51847707-51849611 GCF_015104395.2 Macrobrachium nipponense | reverse complement strand
AGATACGGGCGTTCAAAGTTTTCCTTCGTATTTCTATAAAGACAATGTTAATAAATAATGATTATTATGAATGTATATTTCTTTTTTGTGTATTAATAAACCAATACTATTTTATTTATATCATAATTTAATCATAAATGGTGATCCCTTTGCTCATATATCGTAGCCTGGGGCACTGCTTGAGGCAAGATGGGGCACTCCTTCCTCCTACGTACCCCCTCTCTCCCCTTCACTAACTCTGCTTATTACAGCGAATTTTCTTCTGTATGTTAGCGAGATGTTTTCCTTGTATTTTCCTCTTTGGCATGATGACATTCTTGCCGAAAACAAAGATAAACAAACGTAAATGCAAGAGAATGTCAGAGGTGAGACTCGAAGGTGCACTCTCTTTTTACAGAGACAATTTAATAAATCATGATTATTATGGATTTCATATTCCATTTTGGGTATTAAAAAACCAAAAACTATGTTATTTATCATAATGAAGATCTCTTTGCTCAAAGATCGTAGCCTTGGGCACATTGTGACGTGTGCTGTCATGCAAGAAGGGGGCGTTACTAAGCAACCCTCCCCCCTCTCTCTTCACTAACTTCACCTATATTATGATATTCTGTAATAATACTTGAGCGATTTTTCTTCGTCTGTATGTTAGCGAGATGTTTTCCTTGTCTTTTCCTCATTGGCATGATGAACTTCTTGCCGAAACATACATAAACATACGTAAAAGCAAGCGAATGTCACGAGGTGAAACTCGAACGTGTAATCTACTTGAAGTCTATGGTCCAACTGATTCATGATTGAACCAGATACTCGCTTATGCGAGCCACGGAATCTCTACAGATGCCATTTCTCACAATTTCTTTGCCAATAATTATCAAAATTTACGATAATAGAAGAAATATTGCATTTCTTGTACGGATGAATGTTTTAGGCTTATTGAGTTATGTTTTACTAATTACCCGTTTAACTACGAAAGTAAGAGGAATTTTGACGAAATATTTCGTATACGTATTCTCAATTGCCATATGAAGCTCCATGAATTTTTTCATGACTTTGCATTTTTCGCCCTATACCACCATATATAGGGGTTCTGTCCGGCCCCCTTAAGGCTGATTCCATCATTTGACTCTTGTACAGTACCTAACTGACCGTTTGTGTTGTATTAATCTCTGGGGAAGTGATTTTCCTGTAAATCCGATGTAAGATTGGTCACAGTCTGGCATGGGATTTCATAAACCCCGGTTTCCTTGGGGAATGTCTTTTGTTGGACGTTAATCAGGGATTTGGCTAAGTTGTTTGGGTATGTAAATGCAAAAGGGTTAGATTTTCCGAGGGTCTGAGAGTCACTGTCTTAATCCTGTCCAGGTGAGGAATTTTCATTTTATTGTTGGGTGTCTCTTTAGTCCTATTTTGAGGGGGTCGGTAGAAAATTATGTTTGTTTGTGAATTGCTTTCTCAATTATATGGTCAGGATACTTTAAAGACGAAAGTTGCTTACGAATTAGTTCAAATTCTTTTTCCAGGAAATCTGGGGAACAAATTCGTAAGGCTCTTAAGAACAGGCTGCTGGCCTATCTTGATAGCAATGTCGTGATAGCTAAAGTAGTGAATGTATGAAAATGAGAACGTTGGTTTTTTGTATATGGTAAATTTGTATTCTGTCGTGTCTCTAATTTTAAAACATCAAGAAAAGGAATTTTGTTGTCTTTTTCCCATTCAACTTTAAATTTGATGCTGGGCACTAATGCGTTTAATTTTGAAAGGAATTCATTAAAATTGACCCAGCTATTATCCTAAAATCTACATATCTCATCCACAGCATGTTTTTGGGTTTTATTGCATTTATTACTATAGTTTCAAAGTATTCCATGTACAGATTGGCTAAAACAGGACTTACCCGAATT
>NC_087206.1:51812707-51835207 GCF_015104395.2 Macrobrachium nipponense | reverse complement strand
AGAACATGGAAGAAAATATTGAAATTTTAATATTAAGATGGATGCCAGAATAAGAATGTACATATTTTAAATTATTTGTGTGTATTAATACAATTAGGAAAAGGATGACATTGTTATTTTCAGTTTCAACACTGAATTTTGCGGATGGTACGGGGACTAGGATTTCCAACCCGAAAGCATCTAACATACGCACCCATTCTAAATTATGTAAAATAGTAATTAAAAATGAAAATTTTAGCGTTATTGGCCATAGTAACAACCAAAGTGATTTATTTATACTTGAAACACGTAAGATTAAACTGCTTGATCATCAATTAAACACACAGTCTAGCTCTACCCAATTGTTTTTGTCTTAATGTTTCCATTTTTAGTTCTCCCTCTCCTTCCCCCTGCTTTGTTGCTATTTCTAGTTCTGTTCTGTTCTTTGTACCACCAGGCTAGTTCGTTTTTACTAATATTTTTATATTATTTCAGTTAATCTTTTGTTAGTCTTTTGTAAGTTTTGTATACATTTTAGAGTTTTACCTTTCCTTTCGCACTGTGCAATCTAGTAGTTTCTTATTTGTCTATTCATCATATATTTTGATATTTTACCTGTCATTTGAATTTTAACTGATACTTATTTTATATTATGATACACACACACACACACACACACACATATATATATATATATATATATATATATATATATATATATATATAATATATATATATATATATATATATATATATAGTATATGCCTTTTTACTGTTTTACTTTTGTTAGAAATCCCAGAAGTAAATATGATTTACGAAAACATCAGGATAAGTTTTTTGTTTAAAAGTAATCGTCATTGTATTCCTGGGTCTGATCCTCTATATTTTTATAGTTGTATATATGTATATATGCCATATTAATATCATTATATATTATAGATAGTATAATATATATAATATAATATTATTCTATATATATGTCTATAATTATAATAACATAGAAATGTCCAGACCAGGAATACAATGAATATAATTGGGATTTTGCGTAAGGCAGAGAATGTAAGTCACTTAACAATGTGATGAATTAGCAATATAAATGAACACTTCTAGTTACAAGTCAAAAATATTTGTTCACTTCATTTCTTCTCTGAACAAGATGCAAAGGGGGATTTGAGTTATATATATGAGAGCAGACAGTAATTAAAGAAGTAAAAGAATGGACCATCGAGCAAATTTCAAATCCAAACGTACCTCATGTTTTGATAATCGTAGTCTTGAGTGGCCGAGCGCGTAGTAATGAGCATTAAAAGTAAGGTTTTCTTAGGATTTTTGACGATTTTCGGGCTTACAACAATTATCGTCTTACAACACGTCTCAAGAACAGAACCGCCGTCGTAAGCCAAGGACTGCCTGTACATATTTATATATCTATATATATATATATATATATATATATATATATATATATATATACACATATATATATATATATATATATAATGTGTATATAGATATATATATATATTAATATATATATATATATATATATGTATATATATATATATATATATATATATATATATATAATATATATATATATATATATATATGAGGTTTTAGTCTTCCTTTTTCACGAAGATAGATATATATGGTTGTAGTTCTGTGGACTACAACTATATATATATATATATATATATATATATATATATATATATATATATATATATATATATGATGTTTTAGTCTTCCTTTTTCACGAAGATAGATATATATGGTTGTAGTCCCGTGGTGGACTACAACTATATAGTATATATATATATAATATATATGATGGATATTATATATATAATATATATATATACTATATATATATATATAGTATACTTATATACCATATATTCACTAGGGTTATAGATATATGTGTAGTTCCCCTGTGGTCTACACTATATATATATATATATAATATATATATATATATATATATATATATATGATCGTATATATATTATATATATATATATACATATATATATGTATATATATAATATATATATATATATATATATATATATATATATATTACTCCTAGGGTTATATATTATATATTGCCAATATGTTCGCTGTGACCTATTGGAATGTGGAGAAGTAACGACCCGAGAAAAAGCTGATCAATGGTTTCTGTGGGTGGCGTGATATGAAAACTGCATAGAAAGACAAGTCAATGTACGACAGTTCATAGGTCTTTCCAAAGTGCCTTTGTGAAATTGGTTGTAGCCAGTAATGTGAGGCATTGTCGAACTGTGCGTTCGTATGTGCGTGTGCGCCTCTTCTATTCTTAATGTACCGTACACAAGTCTATGGGTGATTTTGGCATAGAGGCGTCTTTGAGAGAAAGGCAAGATGCCGTGGAAGCGCAGCGAAAGTCTCTTTATAATATAGTGCTTAAAATATTCCGGCTGGTTGCGTGAGTCCTATAATATTTTAGCCAAAGAGTGGCTTGTTACCTATTTAACATTTTATGGGAATATTCAATCTTTGACTTTGTTGTTAAACTTATGTGTGTACTTACGAGTGGTTTCTTATGTCTTTGAAACAGACGGTTCTGGCAAGGAACTATAGGGGGCCCGAGGGAGCCCCGATGGGGAAATAGACAGTAGTGTGACCATTACTATTAGACATTTACTGTTGTTTAGTTGGGGTTTTTTAACTGAAGTAAGTTAGTCAGTAATACTTGATTGATTCGTTATCTTTTCATTGTTAATAAATGTATTTTTTATAATGCAACTATCTCATTTTGATTACCTGTTAGAGTGGAGAGAAAGAAGTAGAAAGAGAGAGAGAGAGAGAGTGGTCGCTTGGCGAGAGAGAGAGAAAGAAAAGTCGCGAGCCGCTAGTTGCTTAGAGAGAGAGAGATTTGTTTGTTGTTTGCCTGACGCTCGAGTTACACGTTTACCAAATGAATAATGAGGATCATATCCTCATTACATATATAATATACATATATATATATATATATATATATATATATATATATATATATATATATATATATGTATATATATATTTATATGCTTAAAAAATCACAGTAGATGCACGTGACTTCATAAATAAGCGAATACCACGGGAAATGATAGTCAGGAATCCAAGCGCTTTCGTCTTTATTCAGACATCGTCAAGGGGCTACTAAAGTACAATTGGAGAGGAAGGCCTCAGGTACAAACAAGATCAGGAATACCAGATGGTTAATTATCAAAAGGGTAAAAATTAAAAGGGATAATCCAGGATTATCGGATATCACACGGTCACAAACTTAAACATATTCTGACCCTAACCGAAATTACAAAGTATCTTTACAGTCCAAAACATGTAAAAACTGAATATATTAATTTTGTTGCTTATATTTATCTACAACTTTTTTCATTATGAAGGCATCAAGTTTAAATAAAACCAAGACTTAAATTTAGAACATTTCTATTATTTGACTTGATAAAACAAGATTCAATGATATTCCTTTTAACTGTGTCATTACATGGGACTAAGGCTCTTGCTTGACTCCAGTTAATAGGATGGTCTAAATCTCTCATATGTACAAATAATGCATTCGATATTTGCCCAGTTCTCACAGAATATTGATGTTGCTTAAGACGCTGTGAAAGAGATTTCCCGGTCTGTCCGTAATAGATTTTATCACACTTTTTGCAAGGAATTTCATATATGCAGCCTGGAAGATCTTTAGGAGAATTTTTGATTACTAAATCATTGCACACATAATTGAATTTAACACTTGTGAATTAATTTGCATTTACTTAGAATTCTTTTCAAGTTTCATTGTTGTTTAGCAATTGTGAATTAATTTCCAAATTTTAATTATTGCCTAACACTTTTGAATTTCGGTTGAATTAATTTTCTTGAATTTTGTGATAAATTAATTTTGATTTAATTTTACTTTAATTCAGGAACTAATTAAACTTTGCTTTGTTTTCAAGTAACAGTAAATTTCCCTGATATTGTGAATTTCACTTATAAATTTTTAGTTTGATTATAAATTTTTGTATTTAAAATTTTTATAAGGTAGAAACATAGAGTGGTAAGTGAGCTATTTTCCTTCAATTTACTTGAAGTGAGTCAGAACCAGGGAAGTACTTAGACTTCTGAAATCAGGGAAATACTTAGACTTTTACAATTGTTGATGGAGTGATGTCCTGTAATTAATTTAATTGCATATAAGATTACCTCACACCTGATTGGATGAACTTAGTCTGATTTTCTGCAGTACTGGTAAGTCGTTTAAGGGATCATTGTTGTCTGTAGAGTATTCAGTCGTTTATTACCTGTGATGAAGATTCAGGTGTCTGGCTGTTGTGAGGTAACAATTAATGTTTAGTAAGTGTAGTAACCAGCTATATATATATATAACTATATATATATATATATATATATATATATATATAGAATATATATATATATATATATATATATATATATATATATATATATATATATATATATATACTATATATATATATATATATATATATATATATATATATATATATATAGCTGGTTACTACACTTACTAAACATTAATTGTTACCTCACAACAGCCAGACACCTGAATCTTCATCACAGGTAATAAACGACTGAATACTCTACAGACAACAATGATCTTATATGCAATTAAATTAATTACAGGACATCACTCCATCAACAATTGTAAAAGTCTAAGTATTTCCCTGATTTCAGAAGTCTAAGTACTTCCCTGGTTCTGACTCACTTCAAGTAAATTGAAGGAAAATAGCTCACTTACCACTCTATGTTTCTACCTTATAAAATTTTAAATACAAAAATTTATAATCAAACTAAAAATTTATAAGTGAAATTCACATATCAGGGAAATTTACTGTTACTTGAAAACAAAGCAAAGTTTAATTAGTTCCTGAATTAAAGTAAAATTAAATCAAAATTAATTTATCACAAAATTCAAGAAAATTAATTCAACCGAAATTCAAAAGTGTTAGGCAATAATTAAAATTTGGAAATTAATTCACAATTGCTAAACAACAATGAAACTTGAAAAGAATTCTAAGTAAATGCAAATTAATTCACAAGTGTTAAATTCAATTATGTGTGCAATGATTAATTATTGAAAATAACTAATTTCATCAAATTGCGAATGCAAATGAAAACAGAAAAATGTGGAAAATACCAAAATTGTAAAAAGCACTAATCAAACAATATAAAAAAAATAAAAATACACAGTTCAATAAGAAAATGGATAAATGAACAAAAAATCATTTCAATAAGAAAATGGATCAATGTACAAAAATTCACTTCAAAAAGAAAATGGATAAATACACAAAAAATCACTTCAATAAGTAAATGGATAAATGCACAAAAAAATCACTTCAAATGAAACAAACACAAAGCACAAAAATTTGCAATGTGTAAAAATTTAAACTTGTTTCATGAAACCACTGTTACTATTTCACCAATTCACAATAGTTCAAAAAAGAAAAGGCGCTGTTACACACTTGTACATTGTTTGTTCAGATTCCACAAAAAGCACTTAATAATACTAAATAAGTCTAAGAAATATCAAATCTGAAGCTTATATGAGCGACCAACAATTACGTACACTAATGTGAGCGACCAACAATTACGTACACTAAAGTCTTTACGTTAATTTGAAATCAAAAGTGGCGTGCGAGAGAGAGAGAGAGAGAGAGAGAGAGAGAGAGAGAGAGAGAGAGAGAGAGAGAGACCTCCAAACGCCAGGAATTCAAAGTCTGTAATGAATCTCTTTCTTTTTGCACGGAAGCTGGACAGTGGATTTCGCCCAAAACGTTTTGGGCATGCGAAAGATGATGCAATCTTCCTAGAAACTTCTAATAGGACGTAACCATACAAAAAAATCGTGAAATCTTCGCATGGTTTCGACAAAGACATACACATTATGAAACCAGTATTGTACATTGTATACTCAACAAAGACACGTACTCGTCGAAACAGAAGTCCTTATCAGACGCGGTGACAGGTTTCCAAACAACACGAAGATCTCGAGTTCCTCTAATCTGAGGTGTTGACAGGTTGTGGAAACAATTTCTATCTTGGAACGGACAAAGTTAATCTCTCTCTCTTTCTTCATATTCTATGTTATACTAACTTTTAAATTATGTTATGTGAAATCTGAACATACATTTTAGACATCCTATAACTCTAAGCTAAATAAGGAATCTGAGAATGTTGCAAAACTCTTTACTAACATTTCATACAGTCAAGGAGAAGATATATGCATTAAGAGAAGATATATGTGTTATAAAAGTAACAGCATGTAATATATATATATATATATATATATAATATATATATATATATATATATGAGGTTGTAATCATGATTATGATGACAACGTGACTTTTAATATTTTGTTAAGGTTTTAACATTTTCACACATGCACTATATATACTACATACATATATATATATATATATATATATATATATATATATATATAGATATACATAGTATATGTATATATATATATAGATATATATATATATATATATATATACAGATATATATATATATATATATATATATATATATATATATATATATATATATATACATATAAATATATATATATATATATATAATATATATATATACATGTATGTATATATATATATATATATATATATATATATATATATATATAAATATATATAATATATATAATATATATATATATATTAGAATACCAGGTGTGAAAATGTTAAAACCTTAACAAATTATTAAAAGTCACGTTGTCATCATAATCGTGATTAAGATTTTGTGATTATTATTAGTATTATTATCATAACTTTTATTCTTGTCTATACTATAGTACCATCATTATTACTACAACTATTATTATAATTGTTATCATTATTGTTATTTTTGTTATTATTATAATTGCTAATAATGAGGATAATATAATGATAATGATGATAATATAGTATAGATAAGAAAAAAAGCTATTAATATTACCACTACTACTACTGCTACTATGATCATCATCATTATCATTTATATTTTCATTATTTTTATTGCCTAAACATATTTACAAATATATTACCAAATCAATCTACTAAGACATTATGATGGGGCCAGATGGGGCCCCAATCACAGTGGGCCCTGGCGCATTGCACCTCCTGCACCCACAGTAGTTCTGCCACTGACTTCCACAATGATTTTACAAGAGTATCACAGTTTCACAGACTAACTCACGTGGATCTCTGAAGGAGACAGGATGATAAAGTATGGGAATGAGAGAAACAGTTGATACAAGGAATGAGTACAAGGATTAGTAGGTGAAGGGCTGACAAACAAACTTTCAATTCAGTTACCTTGGCCGAGGATGAGACATGTGAAGTTATAACCAGGGCGTCAGTTGAAGGACTTTAGTCTTTTACAGTTCTTCGCCAGAGAAACAAAGAAAGAGCGCTTCTTATTTGACAGTGCCCAGGTTTTTCAGGTATGACAGCTTCAATAGGGACATTGGGCCCAGCTTCGAGACAGAGTCTGACTTCTGGATGGGGCAGCAGTAGGGGAAGCTAACCATTGCTCCTCACTAAGACACACGCCTGAGTCCGACTACCTCAGCTCACCGATATAGATCGGTGAGCTGAGGTTGTCGAACTCAGGCGTGACACCACTTTGATAGGGTGTAATGCCGTGAGAATAGCCTTGGGTGGAATGCAATTCGATGGGCTCTCTCAAAATGGTGAAGATCTCCTTGGGTCCTTTCATGTCTGCCTCTAATCCTTTCAGGTACCTAGAAAGGTCATTGAATGCCAGCAGAAAAGGGTATGGAAAAAAAGGTTACAATGGTGTGGTAAATTGGATCGAGAGATTTGGGTCAGTAGGCAGGAATGCATATGCAGGTTAATGATACTATGACAAACAAGTTGAGGGTGAAAGGTCAAGTCAGAAGAACCACACATGAGAGGGTGGGAAATCTAATTAACTATTGGGCTAATCCCTTAAGTGCCCTGTTTCTCAAAATCTAAGGTCGCTATAGGTTTCAGTCCGGTATCTGAATGTGACAAGTGTATGACAGGCAATAAGTACCTTTTATGAGGACATTAATGACATTGACATGTTTTGTCTACAAGATATCGTTAAGAAACAATGGAACAAAAACTTATAAAAAAAATATCACACGGTTCTCAAAAACATCACAACAATAAGGTTATGCTTTTACTTTACTCTTTACATGAAGCTGTTATTTTAATTCAAAAAAGAGTGAACGGCTAAGTTAGCCCAATATTTTTTACTAGCTAGATTGGTCCGTGTAACCCAGAGTATAGTTTATGAAAAGAAAATAGAAAAATCAAGCAACAATTGAATACAGTACCACGACCTGAATTATGAGGAATGCAAATCTGACAAAACAAACAACATCCTTAAAAATTGATATCAAAATGAATTAGTTCGCATTTTCTCGAGCCTGGAATCTTTCTGATCATTAGACTCATTTGATCTTTCTCCTGAAACACTCAAAGCTGCCTCGGTTTTTCGTCCAATCCTTGTTCTTTTCTTAGGTGGCATTTGTATGTTGGACTTCAACTGCTGCTGCAAAGGAAAAACAATAAATTTTGAAAAATGTAGGAGTAGACTTAACCGTAGACATACACACACGCATACTCACATATGCAAATCAGGACTAAAATAAATGTCATTACTGGCTTCCCTACTGTGGTAAAACTTTTCTTTCTTCGATTGATGAAGTGAAATGTATTTTTAACTTACATACACGCTCTGATTTTCGAAAATCCACATTTGAGCACAAAACTAAAAGAAAAAAAACTGGACACGTGATTCAATGAATTCAATGGAAGAATTAGCACGGATAAGAACGCCCCTGATTTTGATGTATATAGAGGTCCTTATGAGCTCGAAACTGAAGAAAACTGACACTTGATTGATTGTGATGAATTCAATGAAAATTCCCCTGATTTTCTGATGTATAAGGTGAAGCCAAAAATATCTCTGTTAATTAGCGCAGGAACATTACTCAGCTAATAACCTCACAGAACGGGGGAACTCAATGTTAACAAAATTCATGCTGCTAGGGCAAGTGTTCCCAATTATCATGATAAGACTGAAATCTGCCGCAAAACCAATCATACATACATACATACACACATCGCCAAATATATATATATTATTATATATATATATATATATACTATATATAGTATATTGTATATATATATAAAACATATATTTATATCTACACATATATATTGCGTGTGTGTGTGTGTCTATAATTAAATATAACAATTTACCAATCATTACTAAAAAGCATGTTCATCTGCAGCTTCATATAAGCGACTCGCTAGTGTTTTTAACTATTGTGGATGATAAATTCGTAAAGTAACTAAATCTACGGCCATAACAGCCCCATTTCACGGTCAGAACCAGCTTTGTTGCAGGGAATCCCTTCTCACCCCCACCCCTTCGGAGGGCGGGGGGCGTGGGGGGGAGGTGGGATGAAACCCCATTATAACGTAGGTCTCGACCTTCCTGGGGTGGAAACCCATCTCCGTTCCGAATCTCAGTCCCGTCAGACCGACGTCCCGGGCGCCTATACCAATCATACATACATACATACACACATTGCCAAATATATAATACATTAGCACACAGTAACACTTTTTATTGGTTATAGCTATGGATACAGGGCTGTTTATCTAAAAGGGCTGCTAATGATAAGTACCGCTGGTCATCCCTAACAACTCTTCTGTCAATATGGACTTGTACTTGAAACCAACTTTAACTGAAACAGTCAGCAGTCCACACATAATTAAGACAAAAATACCAAATAGAACACAGTCAATTCTGGATGTAGTGTTGTCTGTAAATTATTGATATCCTATCAATTTTAGGAAGTTAGTCGTGTTTATGATGATTTAGTGAATGCATTTTTTTTTACTAATTCTTCCTCGGCTTCTTCATTCAGTTTTGGAGCTTTAAATAGACTGTTGCAGGACTTTTCAGAGATGGGTTGGTTCTGGGTGTCACTCATCTTAGTTGCTTGTAAATCGGAGTTGATGCCAATGGGGCACTGCATTTGGAAAGACCTGAAATGAGAAGAAATTTCTCATTTAACCTGATTTTTTTTTCAGGAGAAAGTGTTTTAAAATATTTGAACAAATATTCAGATATCTCATCGTTAGTATGTAAGTAATTACTGCTAAGTTAAGTTCCATGTAGTTTCTCTGGAAATAATGTAGTTGAGGACTGATGGTTTCTATGTACCATCCGGCAGTTCTTGAACTTTCAAGGTAGGCCCGCCAAACAGTGATTCTCTGGAGTGATGCCTGATACACTGCTTTTTCTTGTAAAGTCGTTTGCTTCTTCATTTCTATAGAATGGAGTTTTGTGTGTGTGCCTCTGCTGTAGTGAAAGGAAGTGACAGCTATCATGAACCATTTTTGATCTCATCATCATATTTTGTCGCACCAGTACTAGTGATCCATTGCTTGGCTGCTTCATTGGTGTTCAAGAGGTCTTGATCTGTGCTGATAGGTCAAAGTTCACATTCATGAAGGATGTGTTGCATTGTTTGTACTGGATAGCCACACTAGCACTCACCCACTGGCACTCACTTGTGGGTGAGAATCGCCATTTATAGGTGTTGCTTCCAGTCTTACCCATTTCGGTCCTTGCTCTATTAATGTTAAACCAGTCTTTTCTTGAGAGGGTTGTTCCACTTGGAAGTGGAAGTTGTTCATTTGGGATCTGGATGGCGGCATTTGGTGGGTAGTGGTCCCATTCTCTCCACTTTTCGAGCCTATGTTGGGCTGACTGTTCAGGATCCAAACAATGGACGGTCGTTAAGCTCTTCCTGGACTTCAGTCTTCTTCCTGAGGCCCCATGACCAAAGAGGGGGTGTCTCGTATCATTTTCATGACGATGCTTTTGTGTTCCCGCATAGATGTCTCTATGGATGTGTGGTGGTGAAATACCTGCCAATCTGTATGGTGCGGGAAATGGCGTATGTTTCAAGGTGCCAGTTATTATTCTACACGAGTTAAGCCCAGGATCCATTTTACGAGCGTGGCTTGATCTTGCCCATGCTGCCGAGCAATATTCGGCAGTAGAGTAAAATAGTGCGAGAGCTGTTGCTCTCAGTGTGTTCGGAGTTACAAGTGAGCAAGTTTGCCAATTAGATAGTTTCTCGTGGTAACTTTCGACTTGAGTTTTTGGTTCTAAAATAAATCTGCTCAAGTTAAGACCAGAACTGGAGTGACTAGGAAGCCCAGAGACAAATTAAAGAGGGAGCAAGATTAACCATAACCATCAAAGTACCTAAAAACTAGTTTATTATCACTAAGTTATGTACATATTTACAGGAGAGTTCAGGATTTACCTAAAATATAACCAAATACATAAAAAATACAGCAGCAGTCAACAAAATTAACACATCAAATAATCACCATGATAACCAGAGATATACATCGCTCAGCATAATTACAATATGAAAATCACCAGAGCCATACACTTACTCATCACATTGGGAAAAATAACATCAATAATAACAAATTCAATCAACCAGGCAGCATAAACAAAAACTACATGATCAATAATAATCAAATATGCTGTAGCATTTATGCTGCTCCATTTCAACCCATATAAACCGCAACTATAAAACCTGACATCTCCCTGAAAAGTAAAAATTTATAAAAAAAAAAATTCACAAGAAACTTTTTCACTAAAAACTAGTTTATTATCACTAAGTTATGTACATATTTACAGGCGAGTTCAGAGTTTACCTAAAATATAATAACCAAACACATGAATCATACAGCAGCAGTCCACAAAATTAACAAGTCAAATAATTACCATGATAACCAGAGCTATACATTGCTTAGCCTAATTACAATATCAAAATCACCAGACCCATACACTTGCCACATTGGCAAATAATAACATCAATAATAATTAATACAATCACCCAGGCTGCATAAACAAAAACCACATGATCAATAATAATCAAATATGCTGTAGCATTCACACTCATAATTTCAGTAATTTCAAACGGTGATAACATACCAACATCAGCCGTTAAAAGGACAAAACAACAAAATGCATTAAGTTGAAACCGCCATAGTGCTGTCATGTGAGGAACTCCACCCATGGTTATGGTTTAGTCATCATACATCCTTCAGCCATATATTTCAACAAGTAGCGAATACCTGTTACTCCAATACTGCTAATGCTGCCATGACCTTGATCTGCTGCTGTGCTAAACCGAACTGCCGGCAATGAACGAACACAAAGGGACAGACGCCACCTCGCCTCACCAAAAACAAAAACAGAAGGGCAGGTAAAACAATAGAACAAGCTAAACAAGGCTGTTCCGTTTCAACCCTTATAAACAATTGTAAACCTGACATGGCCTGTATGTTAGTTATGAGTTAATATACTTCTTTGGTTTTGCTTTAGTTATAGACAGAAGGCATGGGTGTGAATCGTTGCATTGTCTCGCTTATGGTGAGAGGCTTCAAAGGCTTTTGCATTAGTTATTAACTGCTTGTCTTGTCGAAAAGTCTCCCATTTTCTTTAAACGAGGCCGAAAAAACAGCTGTTGAATCAAGGGGTAAATATCAATAAGGTACTGCTTGAGTTATTTGTTGCAATTGGTGAGGGTGCAAGTGGCTTTGCTTGCAGCGGAGGAAGCAAAATTAGTTTTAAGTGCTAAGGTTCACAATGCACTAGTTCTACTTATGTTTTAGGCCAGGGTTTCCCAACCTTTTCTTCGCTCGACCCCATGGAGCATTTTCAACTGTTTAGTGTGACCCCAAGTCAAAATAAATTATACACACACACACACACACACACACACAATATAATATATATATATATATATATATATATATATATATATATATATATATCCCATGAAGTTATATTTATTTCTACACTTACAGCATTACTGAGAATATTGGTCATATGGTGTTATTTAAGTAAAAGAGAAACAAAAAACATTTAAGTTTTACTTACAAAAAGGACACCTAATCATAAATGAAATTCTCAGATTTGACAATTACAAAATAGTGATACTATTTTAACACTTCATAAGTTCTTAACGTGCCACTCCTCAGATTTGGCAGTTGCAATATGGTGATACTATTTTAACACTACATAACATGCTGCTCAGTTATAACTGTAGCATTACAAGCGCATACTGTACCTCCTGGCGTCTGATATCATGAGTAGCTAACTTTTAGGACTGGTCAGCATTTGATCAATTTTTGCTCTCATTATTTATAGTAACTGTTACTATAGAAATCATGGAATTTACCATGATACATTGTACCCACTGCTTGGAGGTTTTGTACACCTATTTCCATGGCATGTTTACGACCCCACATAATGGGCATTCCGACCCCACTTGGAGTCTCGACCCCTGATTTGGGAACCCCTGTTTTAGACTTTAAAGGGTACATTTTTCTTTGTTGCTGCAGAAAAATCTTGCTTACCAGCCCTCCTGAAGGTTACAAAGAATTCACTCATAGGTTAGGGGTGTGTAATTCTTTGTGTAGGATCTTGACTCGCTTATTATGTTTTTTAGTTAGCAATACCTCTTATTCGTTCTATGTTTTTAAGTACAAAAACTATGTTCCTCTAGTCACACTGAGAATATATCCTCTTGTTTTCATTAGAGTTCATGCAATGAGTCTAATAACATTATATATTTATTTCTTTTGAGTGCCATAAAGACATGTCAGTAATGGCACTGCATTCCTCAACCTATGAGCTAATAATCTTAAGATGGAAAGTTTTAATGACCTGGTTTTTAATCATGTATTTTCTCTGTTTTTGCTCTGAGTATTTGAATATCTTAGTTCTGTAAAAGATTTTTTTTTCTTTTTTTTGTGAAAGATACTTCTTGACGTTTATCCCTTTGCATGTTAGTTCTCTACCCATTCAATGGCTCCCTCCATGAACATTCAGTATTTGCATATATTAATAGGTATTGTTGTAGTTTTGTCAGTACTAATTTTGCAAGATTCAGCACATTTATTTTCAGCCTGTCTTAAGAATCTCAACTTAGCTTTGAGTATATTCTTTGGTCTTTGCCTAATTGGTGGTGTCTTATTGTTATTTGGGGGCATTAGTGAATTCAATTGTTTTCCTGAATCCTGAAGTACTACACTGTTTTTCTGCCGTTAATGATACCTAGGACATTAGCAATGTACACTTGCATGCCTACACCTCCCTGTAAGAACAGACGATAATTCAGTGGCCGTGTTGTCCAAAACCACCTGTTAACGATATAATCTTTCACCCGCCTCTTCGGAGGAGCTGTAGTTTGGGTATAGGCTGTATGTATGTTTAACAGATTCCACAATCGAAGACTCACATGCGCTACGTAGGTAACCTTTCATAGCTGATACTCATATTTTCATCATACTGTCTGTTCCTTGGGGCGTGTCTGTGTTATTTTTAGTGGTTAATTTGAGTTCCCTCAGTGTAGAAGGGGTATCACCTTTGTTTGGCGCGCGTTGCAAGCACGGACGTTAGAAAATTAAGCATACGAGAAAATTTAGCATACATTATTAAATGTTTGTATTTAACATTGTCCTTATTCAATTCATTAACATATTAGAGACCTTGACGATAAATGAAAGTAGGTCTGAAGTTTTTATAAACAAATGAAAATGATAATGTAGTAAATTCATAGATGATTATAATCGAATAGCTTTTACTGTATAGAAGTATTTACATGCTCAATAAAGTTGTATGTTCAAGTATAATTTATTATAAGAACTGGTCCTGAAAAGCATTGGTTTACAATATATTTTTGTAATCATTAAAGATAAAAGCATAAACATATAAATAGCAGCCATACAAGTCGACATACTGTGGTTCAATCTGCGAATGTGCTTCATTACCACATACTAAATATTTTTTCATACGATAAAAGAATCATACCGTCAAAGACAGTATATATGCTCTTCTTTATATAATGCATTTTCGTTTCGTCTGCCCCACACTGACAGAGCATGTAGAAGCCACAAGAGTAAATGGCTGGAGTAATTTACTTTTAGGACGAAAATCACAGAATGAACTTTGAAAATCGTATAGTAATGTTTAAAACAAATAATTTTTTAACTTCATAGTTGTGGAAGGGACATAAACAAACTCGATACAATGGTTAAAAATACAAAGCTTTTAGCAGCTTTGACAGGACCGATATGAATTTTGCCCCATTAAAAATCGACGTTTTCGAGGAGCAAAGTTGAAAGCTGTTTCGGTGGCTGACTAGCATCATTTACAGTGCGAATTTAGGATATGTAAACGAAAATGGACGCCTTTTAAGAAAATATGTAATGACAGCACATGGAAACAGACTTAAGATTCAACTTCATTTATAGATCTGGAAGAGAGGGACAGTAGCACATGAAATCTCAAAACTATTGTTTGCTATGAAGGATTACATATTGTAATGCTAATATGGTTAAAAAAACCGCGCAAAATCATTCGGTGTAAGAGTCACAAGGAGTTACAAGGATTAGGATGTCTCAAAGACTTGCTAGTCCATCCGAGCTCACTTACCTCTAGGAGCAGGTTTTACTGTGCATTCAGTGTCCTAATGATTCTGTCTAGCTTTCTTTTAAAATCTTCCACACTGTTGTTGTTTACAACTTCTGGTGGCAGGTTATTCTTGTAAAGAAGTTCCCACAGTGGGATGTGTTGTATCTCTTCAGTTCTAGTTTCCATCCGTTATTTCTTGTCTGGTTTTCGTTTAACGTAAACAGGTTACTGTCTACTTTTGTTATTCCTTTCAGTTTCCTTGTTTCTGTATTTGAACTGCCTCTGTATGTATCCCACTAGTTTCTGTGCCTTCTTTTCAGCTTTTATGCACTGTTTTGTGGATTTTAAGTCCTTGGTAATAATGACTCCAAGGTCCTCCTCTTGTTCTACACTATTCATTTCATTCCGAAGCAGCATGTAGCTGGCATGAGGGTTGTTTGTTCCCATTTGTAGACTTCACACTTACCCACGTTAAAAGGCATTTGCCATTTTTTTTACCACTCTCCTATTTTCATTAGATCATTTCTTAAATTCTCCACTGCATCTGGGTCTGCTGCATTTACACCTAGTTTGGTTTCATCTGCAAATTTGGCTATCTTGGTAGTTAAACCTACATCAATGTCATTAATGTAAATCAAAAGTAAGAAAGGGCCAAGGATAGAACCCTGAGGAAGAAGAACTATCAAATATTTTTTCACAGAGTGCAATCATCATCAACCTTTTTTTTTTCTTTTTTCTTTTCAATCAACAGAGTCTGACTTCACTTTTGACCCCATCTTTATTCGGAGTGTATACCTTGTATTATTCACAGATGTCTTTCTATCTCTGGTTCTCAGCGCTCAATAACAAAAATATATTACCATATGTTAAAAAATATTTGGGAAAATCTCGATGAGCTATATCCCTGGGTTGAAATCTTTCCACTTCAGATTAATCCACGTCCTTCTTTTAATGTAAATTTCCTTTCCGTCGTTTTAACTATAAGAGATCTTTATATCTTTCTTGGAAGGAAAGCAAGACGAGCAAAGGATCTGTGTTCTAGAAATTTCTTTACAACTTTTTTTTACTAAGTTCATTAAGCTATTGATCGGAATTTAACTTTCTCAACTTTCGCTTCAAAGTTTTCTTTTACATCAGCAGTTTTCTCTCTCTCTCTCTCTCTCTCTCTCTCTCTCTCTCTCTCTCTCTCTCTCTCTTTAACACACACACACTCACACAGACACACAATTCCCGTCAACCACAGTGAGCTTCAGTTACTAAAATGTGATCCAGTAAATAAAAGAAAACCAATCTTATGTTTTCACATTCCAGAGTGTAACCGGGTGTACTACGGAACAGTTGGCAAAACCTATGAACTTTTTGTACATTGGCCGACACAGAATAAGAGACCGCCAATCTGCAACTTGACTTTGGTAGCTGCTGGGGGCCCCAATGGAGACCTTGTGCAGCTTGCCTTCCATAAATTTAGCATTGGAAAGTTCAACTCTCATACTGAAAATGGGTGTCCGCACGGACACATGCAAGTTATTGAGAATCAACGTATGTACAGGTAATTATGAAAAAGAAATGTCACTTAATATGTTTTGATTAACAGTAATTGGATAATTGGTAAATTCATTTATAAAATAAAAGTATGAAAAAACATTCTTTAAGGTCACTGCCACATTCTTTGCAGTCGTCAGTATGAATCAATTATTTTTTTCTGGTTTTGAGAGGTTATATTGTATAAAAAATCTTTGGCCTAAATCATGACAATTAATTAAATGAAAACTGCAAAACATTTCAGGCCAGGATTTTGGTGTGGTGACGGTGTTGGCATCGTGATGTACTATTCAGAGACGCCTTCAGTCTCTGTTATCGTTACTCGTTTACCAGTAGATGATGATCTTACAGCACTAGATGCTGTCAAAGAATTTTATCTAAAAATGACGTATAAATTCTTACGCCGAGAGTCGGCAGTTGTGAGGTATGGAATACTGAAGGCTCCCAAGTATCTTGGCCTCCGTGATCAAACTACAGTATGCAATGCTCTTTTCTCTAACTGCGACCAGCGACCGTGTTTTGTACAATCTCCAAATTTCCCAGGGATGTATCCTCGGAACACCACATGTTATTATCACTTAAAGCAAAGTAGATCGCCTGAAGGGAAGAAGGCTTTGATTTCACTTAGTCAAGAAGATGGACGATTGGTTCATGTGAAGAGTCTTGCTCAAGCCCATGATACAGCTGTGAGGAGTCTCAAACTTTATGAAGACTGTTATTACGTTGGTGATTATGTTCGTGTTTATGATGGAAATTCCACAAGGTCTCCTGTCTTAGTTACATTCTGTCGAGGTGACATTGTACCAGAAATAGTATCTTCTGGACCAGATATTCTCATTGAATTTACAACATCTCCTTTTGATTCTCCAAACCATGAAGTTCCATGGACTCACGTTGCTGGCTTTGAGCTAAAGGCTGAGACACGCTTTGTCCCGAAGATCGAAATTGGTGAGAATTGCCATGTACAGATTCAGAGCAGTTCTAACCAGACAGGATGGGTAGAAGGTGCTAATCATAGTGTTCCTCCAAACACCACTTGTACATGGGAATTCATTGGTAATCCAGGTCAAGTAGTATGGTTGACCTTTGTTCAATATCTACGTCAAACACAACTAACAAAGCATCAAACCAAGTCTTGTTCAACGAAGCTTACTATTATTGATGGCAAATACAATGATGGTAGCATTGTTGCTGAACACTGTCATGATACTGAGCCACATACATGTGACAGGGCAAGGCGCCTTTTGCAGGAATCACACGTGCGCCCCTGTGACACCAAAGAATCATATGTATCAACAGGTCAACATATGGCTGTAACTCAACACTTTGGGGATGGCAGTGTTGTCACTAAAGTATCATTTTTACTCAGGTAATTAATAAGTATGTAGATTTCATGAAAATATAACCAGCAAGGCTGTTTAGGACCAAATGCTATCATTCTGTATATCATTTAATTTTTCTGACGAGAGATTTTTCTCCAATTTTGAATATAATAATCATAATCACCTAAACTGTAGTAGTTATATTGCTAAAAACTTTTATATATCTTGAGAATAGTAAATGTTATTCACCAATGATCAATCATGTTCCCAGTTGTTTAAGATAATTCTTTTGTCCCTTTTTCTCTCATAGATATGAATTTGTAGACCGCCAACAAACAGGAGATTGGACTGGGGATCCATGCTACAGAGAGATTCGCAGTGGGGCGGAAACTGAAGGTAATATTACATTTACTGCTCCAAGAGATGTATTTCTTTATGGTCGTGGAGGGCGAACATCAATAACTTGTTCCTGGCGTTTTCTTGGAGCTGCAGACCAGACTATTAGACTAACAATCAACAACATCAAAACAGGCTCTTCTTCTTGCAGAACGCAATCCAATCATCAAACAAAAGCTTGGCAGTGTTTGCCATCAGGAAACTCACATATGGAGGTGTCTGTATCTGAATGGCCGTGGTCTGGTGTAGAGTTGCCATTAGCATGTGTTTGTTCAACAGATGTAATACCATTTACTAGAAAATCACATGGCCCAGATCTCACCCTCAACTTTACAATTAAAGGTATGTTACCTTATGAAGATTATAGAGACTATTCTTTCAATGTGACTTTTGAATTTGTGAAAGCCCAGCTATGCAAGGGATCAACCAGGATCTTGACTGGTGCTGCTGGGGAAATTGTGGCAACTTCACCATCTCCACCAAATCTGTTGAGTTGTGAAGGATTTCCGTGGTTGCTAAAAACACCTCCTAATCATGCTCTTTATCTAACGTTGCCAGGTGCTAGTCTTGACAATGGTACATGTCAGACAGACACTCGATTGTTCTTCCATGTACCAGGCAAAGCTGAACCTGTGTTGGGGGTATGTCCTGCACCAGATAAAACATCCGCAATCAAGTTCTTCTGGCCACCCCCAAATACAAATACAGGAACTATACATGCACCACAAGAGGACAGAGCAAATATAAGTGGTGGGGAAGAGGGAGATAATGATGGGGATGATCCTGAAAGTGAAAAACTTGATTTCCAGGATAATGAAGGCGAATCTTCTCTTGTGCTTGTTTGGAAACCCAGGAGCTCCTCTGACCTTCGACTGCGCTGGCTTACTACATGGAAACCCATTGAATTGGATGATTTCTTTTCACCTACAGCAGGAGGCATAGGGGGATGGCGTGAAGAGATTCATGATGTTCCATGCAAAGAACTGTGTCCTGAATTAGGAGCGTGTATACCATCAGAACTTTGGTGTGATGGACGTCAACATTGCCCTGAAGGTAAGTTGATAAGCATGAGATTCTCAGGACCCATTACATAAAAATTATGTTGAATTTAAGGATTAATTTTTTAGATTCTATAAATCTAAAAGTTAAAACTATGAATCCATTCTTGTATGTCCATGTTTTTTATACATAGTGTGCAGGCATGTATGTTTAATTATCTATGTATCTATGTTTTTTATGCCATCAAATGATGCACTGTTTATATTCTTCAAACATCACAATTAATATAATATCCTTTCTTTTGAAAAGATATCATATTGAAATCATGAATCTGATAAATGTCAAGAAATCTTCTATTCATTTCATTGACGCACGTGATTGTACAATTACACTCAGTCATACATCTGGCAACAGAGGTTTCGTGCAATCTAGGTCTAGCATGAAGTCTTAGATCACAAAGTAAATTGCTTAGTTTCTTGTTGTAATACAAACTCTTGAAAATGTATGTTATATAACTTTTATTTCGAGCAATTTTAATGAAAAATGATCTAAATTTAATTAATTGTAATTCATATAAATATCACAGCGCAAATATAATAAAGAAATAAAGATATACTTCATCTCTTAGCTTGCCTGTTTAATTTTAAGCTTTCTTCTCCAACTCCTTTCTTGTTGATATGAGTAGCTTAGGATACTCAGCGCTACTACATCCTAGTAAGGATGCATTACAGTGCAACTGTGCCTCTATTATGTCCGCTGGATCATCACAGTTTTACTACTTATCTACATTACGTCAAATAGTGTTGCCAAGTGGTTAATGTCAACTTCATTCTAACATATCGGACGTGGGTGTATATTGCTGTGAGCATCATTGTTTCTATATTTGTTTCTTCCTTTGGATCTTAGGCTTTGTATTGATAAGCTTATCCTATAACTGTGAATAAATTAGTAAGTTAAGAGGTTGCTATAGCTATTCGATATATATATATATATATATATTATATATATATATATATATTATATATATTATATAATATATATGAATAATTATACACTTCACTGTGATTCATATAAATTCGAGCTACAAATGTCCTTTAATATCTAATTTGCTCTACCTTGGAATTGATATATTTTCATATATGTACCGAAGGGGAATTTTTAGTTCGATCCCATGAGGGGACGAAATTATCATCAACTAAAATTCCCCTTCGGTACATATATGAAAACATCAATTTCGAGGTAGAGCGAATTAGATATTAAAGGACATTAGTAGCTCGAATGATATAGTATATATATATCTATATATATATATATATATACATATATCTATATATATATCTTATATATAGATATATATCTATATATATATATCTATATCGATATATATAGATATATAGATATATATATATATATTATATATATATGATATATATACTATAATATATATATATATATATATCTATATATATAAGATATAGATATTATATATATAGATAATAAGAAAATACTATATAATATATATATATATATAGTATACTATATCTATATAGATGTATCTCTGTATCTTAATATATATATATATATAGATAATATATATATATAGATATATCACTATAATATATATATATATATATCTATATATATATATATAGATATAGATATATATATATTTATATATATCTAGATATCTATATCGATATATATAGATATCTCAATAGAATAGATATATATATAGATATTCCTATATATATATATATATAAATATATATATATAGACTGAACTGATTACATCCACAAAGTGCCATCTACACAAAAGCTTTAACATCAGTTTTGATGAACTGGCAGAAGAAATGACAGGTAAACCTTAAAGTGAATACCCAGACTAAGGTTACTGAATTCTGTGATAATGAATGAGGAGAGAGAGAGAGAGAGAGAGAGAGAGAGAGAGAGAGAGAGAGAGAGTTTATAGGATGTCATTCAGTTGTCCCAGGCAATGCTGGGTTGGTCAGCTAATATATATATATATATATATATATATATATATATATATAAATATATATATATATATATATATCTATATATATATATATATATATATATATATATATATATATATATATATATCCTATATATTAGCTGACCAACCTAGCATTGCCTGGGACAACCTATAAACTCTCTCTCTCTCTCTCTCTCTCTCTCTCTCTCTCTCTCTCTCTCTCTCTCTTCTCTCATTCATAACCACAGAATTCAGTAACCTTAGTCTGGGTATTCACTTTCAGGCTTACCTGTCATTTCTTCTGCCAGTTCATGAAAACAGATGTTAAAGCTTTTGTGTAATGACACTTTGTGGATGTAGTCAGTCTACTTACCAGAACATTGAACTGATGGAATTACCTAAAGTTTTCCTGACTAACTGACAGGTAATTGCATTTTGGATAGGTAAGCAACAATTTTGTGACAGTTTATTGCTGGATTTCACCTGAGGAGGATTTCAGCCACTTTGATCAGAATATGAATAAATTATGTATAGGTCTAATTCATTTATTTTCAGCACAATTTGTAGGCTGTTATGAGTCCAAATCATATGAGAAAATGTAAAGCAATATTTGATATAGGCCTAGGCAAATGTCCTGACTTTTTATGATAGGCGTTGCTATAGGCGTTGCTATAA
>NC_087206.1:51800207-51807707 GCF_015104395.2 Macrobrachium nipponense | reverse complement strand
GAGGTTGTTGATGCCTCGGAAATCGCATGCCTTGGGTATGGAGCACCCGTGTTTGCTGGGTGCCTCACAGGGCGTGTCCGCGTGTGTGTTCGTAACGAACGATATATGACTTTGGTTATGGGGAATAAGTGTTGAGAGAGAGAGCACTCATTGATTACTTGTGACAGAGTGCGGAACACGCCTAAAAGAAGTGTTGAGAGGTGTTGCAGACCCATCGAATAAGGCAACGTAAGAAAGAACTTTGAAAATGTTAACCTCTGAAGTCATAATTATTGGGTCTGGAAAAAGAGAAGTGTGGTGCGGTACACACTCTTTTTGATTAACTTTCATGGGTAATGTGATGTAATAATTGTGGTCTCTTTATTTCAGATGGGTTCAAAGTCACCATATAGAAAAATGGATTCTCTGAAACTTTTATTGACTTATTAATATGTGGTTAGTCAGACATAATGAGATAAGGGAGAGTGGGGGCTTACTTAAATATGATCTGGGGAGGAAACGACAGTTTAATGGCTTTTTGGGTTAGAATTAATTCATTTTATTCCATTTTTATTGATTGATTTTGTTCTATTATGATTTGGGAAATAATAAGTATATTTTTGTATCTACAGGAATTCATTTCTGCCTAGCTTGCTCTTTTAGCCAACGCCCCATAATGATCTGCAATGAACAAGGGTACGGGCAGTTGCCTGCTAGCAGTTTGTTTCATTTTGTTTCAACGAGTATCAATTTTGGTCCTAAATACTCGTTTAAGAGATATAAGATATAGTATATATTATATATATATATATATATATTATATATATATATATATATAGGCAGCAATGAATTCCCATAGATACAAAAATATACTTTTTATTTCCTATATTAGCTAACATTAAAATGGAACAAAATCAATTAATAAGAAGAATTAATTTATGCCCAAATTCAGAAGCATATGTCCAAATGTCCCACGGTGGAGAGTACATTTTTTATCGGGACCTGTCCGAGAAATATGGCGCAAAGAGACATAGAAATTCCTTCTACCTGTTTGTGTGCAAAAGTTGAATATGATAGAGGATTGATCTATCAAAGGCAAGAGCAGTTGCATTGTTACAATTGTAATAAACCAGGGCACACAAAGAAAGTATGTAGAGTCAAATATTGTGGAATGTGTAAGAGTGTGGATCACTATTGGCAAGCTATTCCGTCTCAGTTACAGAAAGATGCGAAACCTAGACTTCAAAAGTCTGGGAGTTACAATACGAGAACTTCCCAGGTAGGTCACTTAAGAGGCCAAAGGGATCGGCGAAATTTCTGGAAAGCCGATCAACAAAAAGGGTACAGATGATTTGTACTTGCCATTGTGGTCTCGTGGGGGACACCCTAGAGCCCAGGCCTATAGTTTATGGAACAGTGGAGGATGTTGATATCCCAGTCTTTATTGACACCGGCACTAGTGTAAACTTAGTGGATCACAATTTGTATCAATCCATGTTTCCCATTACCCTTTGAATCCCTCAACAGAGACAGTGTGTGATGTGCAAGTCCATAGATTAAACACCCTGCATTGTGTTAGAATACGGTTTATGCTGGGTGATAGTGTTAATAGAACCATTTTTGGTTATAAAAGGGGTTGCATTGGGCAACAGACTTTTGCTGGGCCATCCGGCATGTAGAAGACACAAGATTTCGGTCCATGCGGGTGCTAGTGGTATCCCTTTTGAGGACGCAAGTGAAACTGAGGATATGGAGATTATTGAAAATGGGGGTGTGTTTGGCAGTGCTAATGGTGATGATACTGGGGATATGGGGAGTGGTGATACTAAAACCCACACTGATGATATGGGGAATAACTGTGGTGATGTTAAATGGGATATTGAGGGCCACGGTGGTAACAATTTTGGTGGGTGTGACAATCGCATTATGGGTGGTGATACCGATATTAATATTGATATTATTACTGATACTAACAATGGGGTGGATGCAGTGAGAACCACGGGTGGTGATATTTATGGGATCATGGAACGGGGAGGTACTAACCACAAATATAAATGTGTCTTATCTGAGGATGTTGTTTTAATGCCAGGATCAAAGACTACAGTAAAAGTCAAGTTGAGGGAAGTGAAAAAACCCACGGAAGTATGCGTAGTTGAGGGTAGCGAGAAACTAAGAGGGGTTATTAGCACAGCATCAGTGAACAGTGTATCAAACACTGGTGTTACATGGATAGAATTACTGAACTGTAATGATACAGTTAAGAAATACCAGAAGAATACATATGTTGTAGATGTCCAGGATTGGAGTAATGACAGTGGTTCGGTGGCTATTGTAGAAGGAAAATCTGAGTCTTCAGAGGCAGAAATCCAATCAAGGAAGCGAATATTCAGAGAACATTTAGCTAATGTGAATTATAATGAGCATATAGAAGAGGTAAGGAAGCTCTTGGAAGAGTTTGGGGATACAGTGGTTTTACACGGGGATAAACTGGGATTTACTAATGTGTTAGAACATAAGGTAAACTTAGAGAGATGCGCAAAACCTATTTTTATTCCTGCATACCGCATACCTTTCAAAATCAGAGAACAGGTAGAGAAAGAGGTTATAAATGGGAAGAGGAAGGAATCATTAGACTTAGTGTGTTTCTATACAACTTTCCTCTGTTAGCAGTGCCTAAGAAGGACGGTTCCGTCCGAGTATGTGTCGATTTTAGACGTTTGAATGAAAAAACAATTACTGACCGCTATCCAGTCGCATACATACCAGATCTTTTTGTAGAAATTGGGGGACATAATATTTATAGCTCAATTGATATAGTGCAGGGTTTCCGGCAGGTCCCTCTTAGTGAGAATAGTAACGAATATACGGCCTTTTCAGTGCCCAAGGGACACTATGAATTTATGCGGATGCCGTTTGGTTTATTGGGCAGTCCAATGACCTTTATCAGGTTGATGAACACAGTTTTGCTCGGGTTATTAGGTAAAAATGCTTTTGTATACATGGATGACATATTAATTGCAACAAACTTGATCGTGCAACACCTGGAAGTGCTTAAGGAAGTACTTAGGAGACTTAGGTTAGCAGGGTTGAAAATTAAGCTAGTTAAGTGTTCATTCTTGAAAAAGCAAATCACATATTTAGGTCATGTCATATCCAAGGAAGGGGTTAGAGTAAGCGACGATAAAGTCAAAGCAATAGCGGATTTTCGCACCCCGAGCTCAAAGAAAGAAATTAAGTTATTCTAGGCATGGCAGGGTACTTCTGTAGATTTGTGAAAGGATTTTCTAACATAGCAGCTTCTCTAACAGATATATTGCGATAAGACATTCAATTTTAATGGGGAAAACCCCAGAATGATAGTTTTCAGAAACTTAAGGACATGTTAATGAATCCTCCAGTTCTGAAATTCCCAGATTTCAGCAAACCATTTACATTATGGACTGATGCCAGTCACGAGGGTATAGTTGCTTGTATAGGGCTCATGCCTTTGTATAATAAGGCGCCCTGTGAGGTTATTTAGACCTGCGATAATTTTACGCTAAGGTCGGTTTGTTACGACTTCTCATACTCATTGGAGTATCTTGGATTTCGATGATAATTTGCGAAGTCAATATCTTCTTTGTTTATGACAACGGAGATGTTTCAAACTCATGATGATAATTTCTAAGTTCATTCAATATCTTCTTTCTGATGTGAGGTTTCTAGTAGAAAACACGAAGTACAAAAATATCTCTATTCTCTGAGATTACATGATGAAGATCAGGTAAATTTGCACAGGTCTTCTAATGATGATGGCTGATTGAATTCTGACTTACAATCTGGGTTTACAAATCATAAAGGAAGCAGACAGTATCTCGAACATACGAACATACACACAGATGACATAGATTACAAGTCACGTAGGCCGTTTGAGCTATAGGTCACTGTGGTTGTCTCAAGCAGGAAGCTTGGACTACAGTTTACAAAACAAATGAATGACCACAAGTGACGGCAACTAGATACTGACTGATTACAACACGTCATCTTAGCCTACTTTATCATATCTGGTCTGATCACATTCCTGCAAGCAAACTGGTTGACCTCTTGGGTGACTGGTTTTAATTAATCATAGTTTTAGTTTTTTATATTTGGAATAACATTCCATATATTCTGCTTATGTAGCACTTACACTTGCCTTATGCAAAGGTTTGATGGGAAATTCAATCCCATAGCATTTTATAGCAGGAATTTTAGGACAAAGGACAGTAATGAAAGATTAATGGCTACCATTGATAAAGAAGTCTTTACAATAGTATCAACTTTAGTTCATTTTACAATGCTACTGATGGGGAATAAAGTAGAAGTCCTTACAGACCACAAACCATTATTGGATCTTTTTAATAAGCCCGATTTGTCACCTAAAAGAGCTCGATGGTTTTTAACTATCAGGGACTTCAATAAAAAGCTCAAATATATAGAAGGTAAATCGAATGTAGTGGCGGATGCCCTAAGTAGAAGTTTTTATGACACGGAAGGATCTCAAGTTATGCTAGTTACTAGCGATTCTATAGAATGGGATATGGGTCTCATAGAGCAAAGGCAGGATGAAGATGAAATTTTGGCAGACGCAAAAGCTTTTCTTAGAGGGGAATTAGTCAGGAAACGTTGTAAGTTACCTTTTTCGGGTTTAGAATTAGAAGGTAATCTGTTGGTCAGGAAAATTAAAAATAGATTAAGGACTAGTGAAAGTAAAGGAGACACGACACAGGTCGTAATTCCGAAAGTCCTAATTCCAGTAGTTTTGGATATAGTACATTGCAGGTTTGGTGGTCCACACTTGGGGATAGAAAAAATGTATAATGAGGTGCATGCTAAATATATTTGGGAAAATATTGGGAAAGATGTGGAAAATTTTGTGAAAAACTGTACAGCATGCAATGCTTGCAAACCTGCAAGGATAACTTCCTGCAAATTAGGATCATATCCGATACCAAGTAGACCTTTTCAGGGAATACATATCGATATCCTTGGAAGTTTTTGTGAATCTAGATATGCAAATAAGTACCTGTTAGTGATAATAGATGAACTTACAAGGATAGTAGAAATTTTTCCACTTAAGCATAAAACAGCTGAAGAAGTAGCTATAGCATGTTTTAATGGTATCATTTGCAGATACGGCTCACCCAAGGTTTTATTGACTGACAATGGCAGAGAATTTGTAAACAAAACTTTAGAATGTTTGACGGAAGTCATGGCGATACAGAAAGTAACAATTATTCCATACAGACCTGAAGCTAATGGATTGTGTGAACGAGCAAACAGGAAAGTGCTCAAAGCTCGCAGGGAGACTGTAGGTGGTAATGATAAAAACTGGGATAGATATATATGTGTTGTTAGGCATAACATTAACACTATTGTTAGTGATTCCATTAAAATGTCTCCATTTGAAGCATTGTTTGGTTGCCAAGCACGAGGCACATTTAATCTGTTAACTATACCTCATCATGGAGAAGATACAATCGAAGCATTAATTTCCACAGCAAAGGAGAGACATGCTTGTCTCAGCCGTAACCCCGAGGCCACGACCCGAGAAATGGTAGAAAGAACTAATAGTTGAAGATCTGATGTTAAAATCAGTGTTGGAGACAAGGTATTTCTAAAAATCAATATGAGAAATGAACTAAATTACAAATTGATACCAAAATTTGAGGGTCCTTTTAGAGTTGTTGAGGAAAAGACTGGAAACAGATTTATAGTCTTAGATGAAGAAACGGGTCAGTCGAAATTAACTCATATATCAAAACTGAAAAGAGTTGGTTGTGGTAACTAATAGAATATTGCGCAGTTGCATTTTTTTCTGGTTTCGCAAATTGATGGTGAAATGTGATTAGTTAGTTTAATGTAACGTTTTTTTCTCTTTCATTTCTTCTACTCTTTTTCTTATGTGCAAACTGCAGCAATTTGGTGTGAAAACCAGAGGTAATTATTTAACGAGGAAAAACGGGGTGGAAGGTATGGAAAATTTCTGTTAAGCTGATAAATATTATAACAGGTCCTTGTGGTGATCCCAGGCGGTATGGGCTTATTTGGGCTGAATTTTTTTGTGGTTGGTGGTAGATTTTTGTGGTTATAATATTTGGTGGTGATCTGTGGTTTTTTGAGCCAAAGAGGTGGGTATTGTGGTTCTTTTGGTGTTATGGCTCTTGGGGGGTGGCACTACTGCATTGTGGTTTTATTGGTCCCTATGAAAATGTATTTTTATATGTGATCACCAGTGACTATATTTGGCAGTATATAATTGTTCAATTGTGGTTTTCTATGATTTATATCCCAACTAGGTTGTTATTGCAGTTTTATATACATGTGGCTGTTCATGAATGAGTTATGTTTTTGAGAACAATTTTTGGGTACCTTTGAGGATGTCCGAAGGATAATTTCTGAGGAATATGTTTCAATAGTATCAGTAAAGATTTTTGGGCCATTTGAAGGAATGAAGATTTCTGAGACTTGCACATGAGGTATAAACAGGTGGCTTAATGCTGACAATGCTGTGATGAGACCGGATGCTGATTTTTTCTTTTGCAGTTGATTACTCAGAGGTTTGCACTGTTTTCAGGGATGTCGATGATGACATTCTATGGGGATGAATATAACGGATCAATTTGGGTCGATAGGACATGTTGCGGCAGCAAATTCCGTAATGATACATACTGCGTTTTAGATGGGAAAGCGCTGAATTATGTATATGTTTTTTTCTCCCCTTATACATTTTGCAATGGGAAAAGTTGAATTCTTATTTTTTTTTCTCCTACAAGGGAAACTTGTAACTAAGGTTAAGCTTTACATAGCATTTTTATTATAGAAAGGAGGTAGAATTTATTTGGGTATGTGTAAGATAGAAGGGATATTCGACATTATATTAGATGGAGGTTAACTGTTTAAACATTATAGGGGTTTTGCTGTATAGGCATTATGGGGGTTTTGATAGTATATTTGTCAGATATGGGATTAGGTATGAGGATTCAGTGGGTAAAGATCGATTGGATATATTAGTTGATGACAGGTTCGTGAGTTGAATTAACACTTTAGTTATTCTATGATCATGTAGACTTTTCAAATACGGACACACAATAACTTTAGAGAATTCCCAAATTCATGCGAGGGTGACGACGGAATTAGCTGGGATCTACAACTCCAGAGGTCGGATCTACGCACGAGCTGCAATGTTATGCATAGCCTTTGTAATGGACGAGATGTCGGGTGAATTGTCTCAGGATACATTCTGGGACAAATCAGGAGTCTAAAATCTTCTATGAGGCAGGTGCAAGACGCACTTGCGTGGGAGTCACGGGATATTTCAAGTTGACAACGAGGTGGCAGTTACGATTCCTTCATTATAGGACGTTGAATCTACAGTTCAGCAACGCGGGGTGGGGGCAGGGGGGGGGCGGGTTTTAGGATACACCTACAGGGGTCGCACATGCTTATTAATGGCATATGCTGAGTTGTTTCGAGATGGTTCATGCGCTCAGCCGGGATCTA
>NC_087206.1:51772707-51792707 GCF_015104395.2 Macrobrachium nipponense | reverse complement strand
GGAACTTAAATTTGCAAGAGTTAGGTTTTGTAGGTTTTAGTTTCGTGAGGTTAGAAATAACCTATAGCTTTAGGTGGAAAGGAAAAACCTTTGTGCTTAGGGGTATAACGGAGTTTACCTTATGCTATCAGCATCTCAGGCAATTCTATGAAATTGGTGTAACACATTTGTGCAGCTGGCTAGAGAATTTTTTGTTTGTTTGTTTGGTTCTTTCCGTCTTTCCTTAATCACTATTGGTTTCGCCGTTAGCTGTAGCACAACGCAATAAGGTATTTTAAGGAATTCAGATGAGCGTCGAATGGTAAGACAAGACCAAGGATTTGCATTGGTAAAATTTTTTTTCTCTTTGTCCTCAAGACGGTAAAATCCCATATGCATTTCTATTTACCTACTGTACTTTACCATGCCAATCTGTGTTGAGTTTTCTGCGCTTTTATAGAATTCATTCACAATCTGTTGAAATGTTATTTACTGAGCTCCAACTGCAATTTAACACAGTATCGGTGTTGAGTTTTGAAATCCAGTTTAATTGCTATCTATAGGCATCTAACTGCAATTTAACACAGTATCGGCACTGAGTTTTCCGCCCTTACGGGGCATTCATTTACAGCCTAGTTGAATTGTAATTTACAGGGATCCAACTGTCATTTACCACTGCATTTGTGTGAGTTTCCGCACTTGTGTGAGGCCATTTACAATTTGTTCAACTGGTATATCCACGTCACCTGCATGAGTTATTCTGCGCCTGAGTTGATTTCATTCACAGTCTATTGGACTACCATTCCCACATCAATTGCATGAGGCATTTACAATATCTTCAACTATTATTTTTACATTATCTGCGTGAGATTTCCACACTACGTGGAGGATATTTTCAGCCGTTTTGGCTTTCACCCCATCTGCTTCTGTGCATATTCCAGCCATAGGAATCCTTGTTATTTCCCTATAGTTTTGAGTTATTTCGCATACCCGTGGCGATATTTGCATCCATCTTATCATTCCAGGCTGGTGCCTGTGTGCATTAATCCAGATTCCCAGGCCAGTGCTACTAGCATTTTACCCCTGAGAAAATGGCCAGCAACTTAGCACTGGAGGAGGTTAAGGCCCTCACCGAAGCCAGGAAAGCAATGGGGCTGGAGGGCAGAAAACTGGTAAATTGGGTGAACAAAAAGGTGAAAGAAGCAGCTCAAGAGAGAGCACAAGAGAAAAGAGAAGCGGTTGAGAGTGAAGCACAAGAGAAAAGAGAAGCGGTTGAGAGTGAAGCACAAGAGAAAAAGAAGCTGCAGAGAGAGCATTCCAGGCAGCTGAAAGGGAGGAAGAGAAGCCTAAGAGAGCAGAGAAGTTGCAGAAAGAGAAGCCTAAGAGAGAAGAGAAGCTGCAGAAAGATCACATCAACTGTCTGTGGCAGCCCAGAGTGACACTCTGGCAACCGCGAGTGCGATGCCCCCTGCACCCCCTCCTTCATATTCTCACCTCCACAGCATGGGAACCCTCACTGGGACTTGGGACGACAACGATCCCAAAGCCTGGTTCTAAGAAAAGGAAGAAACCACTCACAACAGGTAGTGTTGTTATTCAAGTTTTAGGTATTTATTGTTAGGGATAAAACCAAATCGTTACTACCATCTTTTCAGTTATAGGTAGGAAGTGTAGGATTGCGTACATGCCAAAAGTTTAGCTATGAGAGAGAAAAGTTTCAATCACTAATCTTAGCTTTTTTCTGTACTATGCATGAAAATATGAGGTTTCTAGGAAGTGTCATAATTACCTGGAAACAGTGCCAGATTTCCTTTGTCCAAAAGAAATAAAGCACTGAAAATCTTGTATTGAAAATGATTAATTAGTTAGGCAGAGACCGCTCTGAGTTGGTTTTTATGTTAGTGAGCATATAAATTTTGCATTGTTTAAGGCTAGCGTAGCGAATGTGATTATTCTCTCTCTCTCTCTCTCTCTCTCTCTCTCTCTCTCTCTCTCTCTCTCTCTCTCTCTCTTTCACACACACACATTCTTTATTTTTCTTTTGCCTCACGTGGCAGACAAATAGGATTAGTTGTCGAGAAATAGGCACAACGTGTTAGCTACTCCTTCGGAAAGGACTACCCCTAATGAGGCAGTAGCCAGAATTTCCCCATTACCGCGAATTTTTATCCTTTCATGTTTATTTCCTTTCTTTTTTTCTCTCTTAAAAAGCGTTGTTCTGACACAGCTAGGTAACATCATAAGAAATAATCTGTGTAAGTCGACTAATAAAAGAAAAATTTTACTTTAACGTGAATGAATTAATAAAATAAACCATAGCATTTCATGAATTGGTAGACTAATAAGCAAGCTATTAAAATCTGCGTTGGGGTATACGTTCCTATATGAACCACGGAAAATATATAATTTTGCATCTTTGTAATGGCATAATTTTCATATAGCACATCTTACTCACATTCATGGAGGGAAGGCGGTTTTTACCATGTATATAATTTTTTCGTCTTAAGATGGGCAATTCTGCATATTCTTTATTCTATGCCTATCTCGTTACGATGAGGGATTGCTCTTATTGTTATAGCCCTCATGACCGATACATTTGCCTTTGCCTTTGCAAATTCCATTACCGTCTGTTGACTGTTTTATTTCCAGTCTGATTGACTGCTTGATATTTTAAAATCTGCGGCATCTTATATGCGCTTCGAGTTGATATTTCTCAGTCTCCCTCTTTCCCACTGTTATCCTTACATTAAGGGGTCAGTTGCTTGATGCGCCTTCTCAACTGCCTTCTATCCAAGGTATCATCCTCCACCAAACATCTAGTCTCCATCTTCCTTCACATTATCTTGCCAACTAATTCTCTTTCTCCCTCTAGATCTTCCTCTAACAGGTTCCTCCCAAGCCCTGTTCGCTCTCTTCTCGTCACCCATCCTCAACACATACCCATACCATCTCAACTGTGACTCTTATCACCTCTGTAATCTTTGCTAAGCCTGCCCTTCTTATTTCATCATTTTCCAATCTCTCAAGCAGCGATATTCCCATAACCCACCTCAGCATTATCATCTCTGTTCTCTCAAACTTTACTTCCTCTTTTCTTCTTGGAGCCCATGTTTCTGCTCCATACATTAACACTGGTCTTATCACTGTTATATATCTTGACCTTTAACATTGATTGGCATTTTTGTATCACATATCACTCCAGCTACCTCTCTCCACTTCCCCCATACAACTTTTATCCTCCTGTCAACTTCAGCCTTGCATCCTCCCTCTTGGCTTAAAGTAGATCCTACGTATTTAAACTTTCCTGCCAGTTTTATAACCAAACCTCTTCTTTCTTGTATTATTATTCTCTTTCTATCTTCCCTACTGCATAGCAAAACCTCTGTTTTATTCACACTCACCTTCAAGCCACCGTCTCTAAAGACTCCTGCCACTCTCCAACCCTTCTCTGTAGGTTCTCCTTATTTTCAGCAGTAATCACTAGATCATTGGCATACAACAACTCCCACAGATCTTTATTCCTGATCCTTTCACTCAGCACATCCATGACCAGCACAAACAAAAATGGGTTTCATGCTGATCCCTGGTGTAATCCAACACTAACTTCAAAGTTTTCTGTTTCCCAAACTGCTTTTATTACTTTTGTGCTCGTTCTTTTATATATCATCTCGACCAGTCTAACCAAGTTTTTCGGACTTTCGTTTTCCTTAAACACCAAAACCACTTCTCTTGGGATTTTATCGTATGCTTTCTCTGGGTCTATAAATGCACAATAGATGCCCTGGTTTCCCTCTACCCTCTTTTCCTGTAGCTGTCTTATTATGAAGATGGCATCCACTGCCCTTCTTAATCTCTCATGCAGTATTCTCTCTAAAACTTTCAATCCATGCTCTGTTTGTTTAATTCTCCTGTAGTTACCACAATCCATGAAATCTCCCTTCTTTTTGTTTATATTAAACTCTCCTCCTAGTCCCTTGGCATCTCTTCCTCTTCACTTATAGTTTTTAATAACTCCAGCATCCATTTCTCTCCCTCTGTAACTAGTAATTTGATCATTTCAATCTGGAACTCCGATGGACCTGGTAGTTTACCATTCTTCATTTTCCTTAATGCTCTCTTTACTTCTGTATCTTGTATCTTCATCACTGGTCCCTCCACCCTCTGTGCTTCCCCTGTCCCTTCTCTCATTTTCAGTAATTAAAAGCTGTTCAAAATACTCTCGCCCTCTCTTCTTAATGTCTTCATCCCTATGCAATATATTCCCATCACTGTCCTTGATGACACCCAATTTGCCCACATCCTGTCTCTGCCTTTTCCTCAAGTTTGAAATCTTGTAGATATCCTTTTCTCCTTCTCTTGTTCCTGGTTTCTCATTCAACTACTCTGCCACCCTTCCAATAGCCATACCTACCCTCCCCCTTGCCTCTCTTTCCTCTTCTCTGTAACTTACCTCTGCACTCTGCACATGCCTTACTTTCTAGTCTGTAAATGCTTTTGATTTTCGTTTAATTGATTCTTGCACCTCTCCATTCCACTACCACTTGACGCTCCATATCCGCTGTTTCCTCCCACCAGTTCCTCTGCTTTCCCAATACATATTTGTATCATGTCTCCCAGACTCTGTTAAGCTGTCCAAATTCTGTTCCCCCTTTCCAGACATCTCTCTCTCACAGTCCGCCTAAATTGCTCCCCATTTTCTCCTTTAAGTCCCAAATCTTAATTCTAGATCTTCTCTTTCTCTTCTTGGGTATCCTACCTCTCATTTTAAAGTCCAGCACCACCAACCTAAGCTGTTTAACACATGCTTCTCTCAAGATCACTTATCAAGCACTTATCTAAATTTTGAAACCATGTGTTCATACAGGCCAATAACTCTGAGCCATCTCCAATAAATAATCCCCATCTCCATTTCTAATTCCAAACCCATGGCCTCCATGTGCCTCCTCATACCCATCTCTTCTCTTGCTTGCCCTGCCATTCATATCAGCTCCTATTATTAGTTTCTCCTCCTCTTTCACTGTTCTAATGGCAGCCTCAAGCTCTTGTCTAAATAATTCTTTCTCTTGCTTTTGGCACCTCAGCTGAGGAGTATATGCTGATATATTTACTTTCTTGTCCCCTATTATTATTGGAATCTTTAAAAGCTTATCATTTTCTCTCTTTACTTCTACCACTTTTTCCTTCCAGTTGTTACTTACTATAATTCCAGCTCTATTTCTTCCCTCTCATGATCTGCTGTGATATAGCTTATACCCATTTCCTAACTCTCTAGTTTCACCCTCTTTCCACCTAGTCTCCTTCTACGCAATAAATCTATCCTCATCCTCTCCATCACATCTACTATCTCAGTTTTCCTGTTAGAGACCTATGTTCCACGTACCTGCTCTTATCTTCTACTCTTTCACTAACTTCTTTGGCCACAGTCGTGACCCCTACGGTACCCCTCGCCCACTTATCATGCCAGTAGGGGGATTCTGACGTGCATCACTTGCAGGGGATGCCCTAGCCGCACTCATATTCCTTAAAACACCATGCATGGTTTATTATTTGGCAAAGGGGTTTTTACAACCACATACCTTTGCTATCAACAACCACAGTTATTGGAGGTGGGTCTAACCTTTGAATAAAAAGTAAGACTGCAAGGCAGCAGCTGTCCTTTTAGTTGCCTTTTACGATCCACCGAACTTACGGTGGTAGTATTCTTACACCCCTACCACAGGGGTTTTCTCAGTCTGATAACTGCTTTTTATTTTTGATAATCCATGAGGCCAATGTTTTATGCTCTCGTGACAAATAAATATGATTTATTCTTATATGCACATCTCATTACAGTCTGTTGACTGACTTATTTATTTAATTTTTTAAAGTCTGTTTGATTGCTTTTGGTATTTTGATAGTCCGTGTGGCCAATATATTTTACGCCCTCACAACGAATATTTACAGTCTGTTGACTGACATTCCATGAAAATCATTTGCAGAGAATTTGTAATCCCTGATAGAATCCTATGTCCTAGAGGCGTTTTCATTCCCCTTAGTGGAATCTGGTTGGTGTTATTCCATCCTTTAGGGATGCCATTCCCAGCCAGTGCCTGGCTATTCCAGAGCCTAGAGCTGGCACGATTTAAAGGAATTGTGCCTACTGTGATGGCGTGTTAACCACCACACAATACTCTTATAAAATTATCTGATACCTGAATTCACTTAACAGGATACAAAATTCACAAGGTGTGAAATCGTACCACAACCTTAAACCACAGAGTGCAAAATCAATTCAGGGTTGAAAATAAACACTTGAGACAAATCACTTAAATTTAATACATAACTCTTAGGCAGAAATCACACCTGAACCTCTATAATACAAATATATATGAATAACACTCATGCTTAAATAGCCACTAAACAAATCTCAAATACACAACTAATAACAGAAACCAACACATTCAAACTCAAAAAGGAGGGGGTCAGAAAGGAGGAGAAAGGCAAAAAAAAAAAAAAAAAAAAAAAAAAAAAAAAAAAGACTATCCTAACAAATACACACTAATATTCCTATCAACTTCTCCGTATGTTTTAAAAATAATTCTCCTCTGGAGGACAAATTAGGGTGACAATCAGATGTTAGCCCAATCACAGCGCCGAATAAAAAATATCATAAGGTGGCTGGCAAGTATCAAACTGTTCACTGAAGACGACAGCAGAGGAACATTTGCCATGAGGTAACGAGTATTGTATTTCATCTTGGGACAGAGAGGTCCCCTTGGCTTTATAAGTAAACCAAAGGCGTAGAAGGATAAATCCTGAAGTTGCAAACTGGGAGATCCAAAGGTACGTCGGGTATAAATAATCTCCAGTCCATGTACATAAGCAGAGGCCAAAAATCAGTACCACCGGTCAATCCAAACACCGCCCAAGAGAAGGTCTGTCACAGACACTGAGGTCCACTAAAGGTTCTTAATTATAATGTACAAAAAAGATTCAACACCAACAGTTGAAACTCGGGATATGAATACAAACAGAACAACGGTTTATTTAAAAGCTTACTAACAAAGATAAATGCAGAATGGTTTCTCCTATTTACATAACAAAAATAAAATCTTACAGTATGTGAACTGGGGAAACGGTGCCATAATGAAATACTTGATGGCCAGTTTTGCAGCTGTCGAAAATCAATGCTCGAAGCGACGGTTTCACAAAAGGAGAACTGTAGAACTTCAGACGTCTTCTTGACTCTGTACTGCAGAAAGCAATGTCTATTCTTGATACCTGAAGGGCAGGTTACTCCTCAAAACCACCTTGTAGGACGTTTCTTCTCTGATGGCTTGTTCAACGTAGAAATATCTGTCGCTCTCTCTCTGACTGGACGACTTGACTTGAATCCGATCCCACTCTTTTGTGCGCCTTCTTCCTCTCTTATCCTTCGTCTGTTCCTTCTTCTCTTATCTCTCTCTGATGATCTGCTGATCTCTGATCTCTGATGATCTCTACTTCCTCAGGACACACACACACACACACACACACACACACACACACACACACATATATATATATATATAATATATATATATATATATATATATATAATATATATATATATATATATATATATTATATATATATATATATATATATATATATATATATATATATATATATACGGCAATCTGGGGCAGGGCTGAAGGGGGCAGAACATAACGGCAAACGTCACAGACTCCCGAGTTGACACGAACTTTGTAGAAGGATCTTGACGAAATGTTGCCTCATAATATGCGGAGTTTCTGATGACGCAACAGCGCCTGATGAGTTCCATATCCCACCTGGCAATTCTAAAATAATCAAGAGAACAGGCGCTTCCAACATGTGTGCGAATGCTTCCTTGCTGCAGATCTACTCGAAGAAGATGCATTTTCCTTTCCTTTAGTATATAATTCTTCACTATAAAGTGATTACCTTGACACGTTCCCTCCAAAAGAAAATAAAATGAAATCTACTGATTTTATTTTTTTCTAAAGTGCAACAAGAATCAAACAGCATGGGAACAATTCTGCATTAGTTTTAACTCAGTTAAACATGCACACTTCACTCACTCACCCACTCGTGCCAAAACAGAAAACGGTCATCAGGCTACTCATTCTGAAAAAATCTCTAGAGAGGCTATCAGCTATAACATTATCCTTTCCCCTTATATGAACTATCTTCAGGTTATAGTCTTGTAATTCTAAACTCCAACGCATTAGATGCTTATTCTTATTCCTAAACCTCTCCAAATAAACTAATGGATTATGGTCAGTATACACAGTTAAATCTCAAAGCGTTGCAAGGCTGTAACTAAACCAAACAATTCCTTTTCAATAGTGAAATAGTTCTGTTGCGCTTTATTCAGTTTCTTTGAATAATAGGCAACTGAGAGTTTCATTCCATTCACTTCTTGTAACAAACCCCCTCCTACGCTAATATCACTGGCATCAATCGCTAAATTAAATTCCTTACCAAAATTAGGTAATAATAGAACGAGATTCGCCTTGGTAAGGGCTTTCAAGACTTTGCTAAAGTCCTTACATGATCCTCCCAAGTCTCTGAAAATATCACAAGATCATCTGTCTAAGTACACGACACAGTTGTTGATGCCATTTAAAACTTTATTCATTAACCTTTGGAAGGTACTGGCTGCATTCTTCAAGCCAAAAGCCATAACTTTGGGCTTGAAACTACCAAATGGCGTTATGTAGGCGGATATTTTCCGTGCTTGTTCACTTAAAGGTACTTGCCAATAACCTTTAGCCAAATCAAGCTTTGAGAAGAACTTGGAATTTCTGATTCTATCTAAGCAATCATCAATCCTGGGTAAGGGAAAATTACTTTGCTTAATTACACTGTTCACCTTCCATAAATCAATGCACAATCTATCTGATCCATCTTCCTTTTTCACCAGAACTACTGGGGAACTGCATTCACTCTTACTAGGTACTGTCAAATCATTATCAAGCATGTAACTAATTTCCTTCCTCACAGATTCTGCCTTTTCTGGACTCTGATGATATGGACTTTGCTTAATGGGTTTTGTGTCCTGCAACTCAATATCATCTAAAACATTGGTTAGGCCTAGTTTGTCACTAATACTTTCAGGATAATTTACTAAAACATTACGTATTTCCCTCAATTCTTTCTGAGACACCGTTATATTTCTTGAGTAAGTTTACATGCAGCCACTTTCTCTACGCTTACCCATATCTATCAAATAATTTAGATTTCCCCTCTCTTCCAAAATTGAAAAAGGACCTTCAAACTTATAAGATAAAGAGGGACCTTCTTTCTGGACTAGTAATAAAACTTTTATCTCCCACACAGAAACTTGTCTCTTTCACTTTAAGATCATGTTTCCATTTAGTCTCCCCTTTACTTCCACTCTCGTTCTCCTTCGCTAGTTGCCAAGCATCTCTTAAATTGTTTTTATAATACTCTAGATTAGTTATGTAGTCCTCACTACCTTCTTTAAGCATTAAGTTACATTTTAACATTTCCAAAGGACCCTTAGTGGTGTGACTGAAAACCAGCTCGAAAGGACTAAATCCTGTAGTGTCGTTTGGTGCCAACCTTAAAGCTAACAGAACAAATATTATCTTTTCTTCCCAGTCGTGTTCAAAGTTACTACACAGTTTTCGTAAATAACTCTTTAATGTTTGGTGAAACCGCTCCACAATGCCTTGTGATTCGGGGTGATAAGGTGAGGAAGTTACGAGTTTAATGCCTAACTCTTTCATTCTATCCTTGAAATATTTGGATACAAAATTACTACCATTATCATTCGGTATAGTACGAGGCAGACCAAACTTGGAAAAATAATCTAACAATCGTTTAACTATGGTCCTTGCGTTTCAGCTTCTTATAGGTATTGCCTCTGGATAGCGAGTTAGTCTGTCAATGATTGTCAACAGATATACACTCCCTCCCTTACTTCTAGTCAACGGTCCGACCATATCGATAACTACATTCTCAAAAGGTTCGCCTACTGAAGGAATATTACACAATGGGAATTACTTGATTTGGTTTCCCGGCAATTTGGCATTCATGACAGCTTAAAACATACCTCTTTACGTCACCTCCTCATTTTAGGCCAAAAGTACGCCCTACTAATACAGCTGAAAGTTTTATTTACTCCCAAATGCCCTTGCTCATCATGTGCTAACTTCAAAACTAGTTCACAAAGCTTCCTAGGTACCACTAATTGTTAGGTGATATCCCCCTTACTACCTGACTTAGGCTGAACATAACGTCACAAAACTTCGTCTTTTAAACAAAACGTTTCCATGCTTACATTATCGAGATCATCATCCAGTTCACATTCAAAAATTCGGGTTAGTGTCTCATCCTCTCTCTGAAACTTGACTAGCTCATCCTTATTCAAAAGGTTAGTGCCTAATTCATCACTGTAACTATTATTTGATTCCACTACATCGACTATGTTACTCTCGACAGCTACACCTTCTGCTTGGCTATCACTGTCAACACCGATAGAGCCAGGTCTCTCAGCCACACTCACGCCAAGATCAACCTTGCCCCCTCTATCACACTCGTTTGAATCCACGAACCCATTTTCGTTCGAATCCACGGACTCACACTCGTTCGAATCCACGAACAAACTATGACCATAGTCTATGTTTGTATCTAAACCTGACCTAGTTACTACCATTTCGGGCACTAGGAATCTCACTCACAACAGGATTCCCATTCTTGGATAAAGCTAAGTCATTACCGACAATAATGTCAACGCCACCAACAGGCAAACTGTCAACACCTGCTAGTTTCACTTCTCCTGACACTACCTGACTTTCTAAATTCAACTTCAACAAAGGACAAAGAACACAAGTATTCAGAAATCCACCTAACATGTCTTTTTTTTCCATATTGATTTCTGCCCTGTTTGGCACACTCCCTCTCCTAATCAGTGAGACAGCAGCTCCTGTGTCTCGAAGCAAGACTACTTCTCTTGAATCTATTCCTCCGAGAGAGGAAACTACACTTTCTGACAGAAATTCACTAAAAAAAATCCTAGTTTCTCTCATCACATCATTCCTACTTGACAAAAGGTTAACTAGAGACACTGGTTTCTTAACATCCTTCCTTTCTACTGCACAGTTTCTCGCTAAATGCCTTTTCCCATTACATCGGAAACAAGTTAATTCTGAGCCACTAGATGCCACTTTATTCTTACAAACATCAGGCATACGACGAGGTTTTCTGCATGCATAACAGGAATAGTCACTTTTACTCACATTGCTGTTACTAGAACTGAAACTTTTACTGCTTTGTACTCTACCAGACGAAGGATCATTTCGCTTCTTACTGACACTTTGATTATGAGTCAAACTAGATTCGTCTGCTAACCTAGTTGCTCCTGCAAAAGATACTTCTCGCCTATCTTCTATATAAAGCTTAATCTCAGGGGATACGTTAGTTTTGAAGTTTTCTAACAACACTAACCCTCTTACGCCGAAGCGGTAAAAAAAAAATTGTCTCCCGTGTGCCGGAGGTGTTTCAGAGTGAGCGCGGAAGTGGAAAAAATATTTTTGTCAAAAAATCACAGCGCGCTTAATTTTCAAGATTAAGAGTTCATTTTTGGCTCCTTTTTTGTCATTGGCTGAAGTTTAGTATGCAACCATCAGAATGAAAAAATATCATTATCATATATAAATAATGCGATATATGATAGCGCAAAAACGAAATTTCATATATAATTGTATTCAAATCGCGCTGTGCGCAAAACGGTTAAAGGTAACAAGTTACTTTTTTTTCGTTGTAATGTACACTAAATTGCAATCATTTTGGTATATATCACATTGTAAAACAATAAAAGCAACACAGAGAAAATATTATCACAAAATAATGCATGAATTCATAACGCGCTGACGTAAACAAATTTTTTTTTCAAAAATTCACCATAAATCTAAATATTGTCCTAGAGACTTCAATTTCTTTCAAAATGAAGAAAAATGATTGAATATTACTATACTGTAAGAGTATTAGCTTACAATTGCAGTTTTCGACCATATCTGACGAGTTAAAGTTGACCAAATGTCGAATTTTTTTATATACATATTTTTTATATGCAATTATTTCGGAAATAAGAAAAGCTACAACCTTCAAATATTTTTCGTTTTATTCTACATGAAATTGCGCACATTTACATATATAAAACTCTATCTATGAAATGCGTAATATGAAACGGAGCAAATATTCCGAGAATGGTACGTACACATTTCGGAGATTTGTGGCGGAGGAAATCCAGCCGCGGCGGGAAGGGAAAGGAAAATTCTTACATTTTTTAATTCCACCATAAATCTTCAAATATTTTGCTAGAGACTTCAAATTTGTTTCAAGATGAAGATAAATGACTGAATATTACTAGACTGTAAGAGTTTTAGCTTACAATTGCGTTTTTCGACCATTTCGGTAGAGTCAAAGTTGACCGAACGTGGTTTTTTTTCTATTTATCGTGATTTATATGCAAATATTTCGAAAATGAGAAAAGCTACATCCCTCAATTATTTTTTGTTGTATTCTACATGAAATTTCGCACATTTTCATATAAAAATAAAAAACCTTTATGCAACGGCTAAATTTAAAATGGTGTGCAAACATTACCACAATCGCACGTAAGATTTTTTCGGAAGAGTTACCGTGCGGACGTAAAGAAAATATTATTTTTTTCATAAATTCACCATAAATCGAAATATTGTGCTAGAGACTTCCAATTTATTGCAAAATGAAGGTAAATGCTTGAATATTACTAGAATATAAGCGTTTTAGCTTACAATTGCGTTTTTCGACCATTTCGGTGGAGTCAAAGTTGACCGAAGGTTGAAATTTTGGCAATTATCGTTATTTATATGAAAATATCTCAAAACTGATAAAAGCTACAACCATGGGTTGTTTTTTTTTTTAGTTGTATTGTGCATGAAATTACGCACATTTCCATACATAAAACTTTATATAACGGCTAATTTTAAAATGGTGCAAACATTACCACAATCGCATGTATGATTTTTTTCGGAAGAGTTACCGCGCGGACGTAAGGAAGAAGTTTTTTCATAAATTCACCATAAATCGAAATATTGTGCTAGAGACTTCCAATTAGTTTCAAAATTAAGGTAAATGATTGAATATTACTAAAATATAAGAGTTTAGCTTACAATTGCGTTTTTTTGCAGACCATTTCGGTAGAGTCAAAGTTGACCAAAGGTTGAAATTTGGCAATTATCGTTATTTATATAAAAATCACAAAATTGATAAAAGCTACAATCATGAGTATTTTATCGTTGTATTTTACATAAAAATGCGCACATTTTCATATATAATAATTCATGTAACGGCTAATTTACAATTGTACAAAAATTATGTCAAAGTGACGAAATAATTTCCGAGATGTGTCACAGATACTTTTTAGTGCGGCAAGAAAGAAATTCGCGCTTGCGCGCCTGCGTAACGATTGTAAACAAAACAACACCTTGATCCGTGAACTCCCAGCATCCCCCAAGGCGCATGATTCAAAAGTTTTTGGCTGGTAGGCCTATAAGTATTTTTCCGCGAATTTAAAAAAAAACTTTTGTAAGTCAACATAAAATACGTCCAGTCGGCACACGGGAGACAAAAAATGTCGCGGTAAAATACGGCCAGTCGCTGTAAGAGGGTTAAAGAAAAATGTTTACATAACAACATATTATTATATAATCATATATAATAAGTTATTATACAAGTTTCATAGATACAAAAATTTCCCTCACTTCCTTCTACCCTTCTTTTAATTTCTGATGTGCTCCAATGGAACGATTCTCATATCAGTGGGTTGGGATACGTTTTGAACTCTAAATCTATTGGCCGTTAATATTCCTTTGCGTACGTATACTTGTATGCATACCTTATCGCCCACGGCATATGTTTTAGTTGGCTTAGCTATTTTATCATGATTTCTTTTCATTATGATTTGTGATTCTTCTAGATTCTTATGAAGTATATTATATCGACTTATGCTTGCATCCATAACATCCTTTAGAGGATTTGATAAATTGGTTGTAGGCGTTAATACATGGAAAGGCGTTTTAGTTAGGGTACCGTATAGTGCCTCGTGCGGCGACATTTTAATAGATACATGATATGAGTGATTAAGAGTGCTTAGTGCCGCAGGTATGGCAATGTCCCAGTTGGGGTCCATCCCCCCTAAGGTGACCCTTAACATGTTTAAAACCTTACGATTTGCTCTTTCCACTAGCCCGTTAGACTCTGGGTGGTAGATCATGGTATTGATTTTCTTTATGCAAAGGAATTCACACAATGAGTTAAGGAAGTGATTATTGAATTCTCCGCCAGAGTCGGATATTATCATGTGTGGAATTCCATGTTTACAAATGTAGCACTCGTAAAACTTCCTAGCGCACTCGACTGCGGTTTTAGTTTTAAGCGCTATCAGTTCGGTATATCGAGTCAAGGCATCTATGATTACTAGGAGGTGCTTATATCCTCTGTCTGCCTCGTAAAATCCTGTTAATAAATCTAAGTGTACTCTTTCAAAGGGTTGATTGGGCACGGGATAAGCCCCTAGGCTGACAGGTGTCTTCGTGTGCCCTTTGTGTTCTTGACAAGTGCGACAATTAGCTATGTGCTTTTTTATATCTGTAAGCATCGTATGCCAATAAAATAAGGATTTGGCTTTCTGTGACATGATGGCAAAACCTGGGTGGCCATGCAATGGATTTGCATGCAACCAATTTAAGACAGTGGGTATAAGTGAGATCGGTACCACCACCTGGTCGTTATTCAGCAGTGGTGTGTTGCGGGTTTTTCTCGTCACGGATCTACACAGGATATTATCCTTGATTATATAATTCTGCTGCTTATACTTTATATATTCCTTTTCCTTAGGATTTCCGTTTAAAGCGTTTATGATTTTTTCTAATTGCTGATATTTTTTTTGTTCCATCTGTAATAGTTCAGCACTCCAGCCCAGATCTTCCTGTTCAGATATGGTTTTAACAATAGGCATGGATGTTGATATATCTATTAATTCAGCTAATGGTTCCGTACAAGATGACGAGGGGTTGCGTGATAATGCGTCAGCAATGATATTTGCTTTCCCAGGTAAATAGCCGATCCTCGCGCCAAAGTCCTGGATGATCATATGCCACCGAGTTTGTTTGGGGCTGTGACTAAAGCCTTTAAAGAAGTCGGTTAGGGGCTTATGATCAGTGAGAACCTTGACGGGATAACCGTATATTATGAACTTAAAATGCACTAGTGAATTAACAATAGCGAGCCCTTCCTTCTCTATTACTGCATATTTACTTTCGGAAGGTCTCAGTTTACATGAATAAAAAGCTATAGGGAAAAACTGTTTGTCATATTGCTGAAGCAATACCCCACCTACTCCTAGGTCTGAGGCGTCTGTTGCAATAAAGAATTCCTTACCGAAGTCAGGAAATTTTAAGATAGGGGAACTACACAGTTCATCTTTCAAGGTATCAAACGCCTGTTGATGTTTCTCAGACCATATGAAATCTACGCCCTTCTTTATAAGATCGGTTAGGGGAGCAGCTATGATTGAGTAGTTGCGTATGAAACGCCTATAATATCCACTCATCCTAGAAATTGCTGTATTCCCTTGACGTTAGTAGGTATCGGAAAGTTACGGATAGCCGATACCTTATCGTGGACTACTTTAATACCTTGACTAGACACCGTGAAACCTAAATAGACTAGTTCTGTTTTGAAAAATTCACACTTACTTATCTTTACCCTTAGGTTATGCTGTCTTAGTCTTTGTAGCACTAGGTCTAATTTACGTAGATGTTCTTCTAAGGTATTAGAAAAGATTACAAGGTCGTCCATATAGGCCCTAACAAGTCTCCAAACACTATGTTGATCATTCTAGTAAAAGTTATGGGAGCACAAAGTAAACCAAAAGGCATACGCAAAAATTCATAATGTCCCCTGGCTGTGCTGAAGGCAGTGTATGGGATACTCTCCTTTTCCAACGGTATGTGGTGGAAACCCTTGAGTAAGTCCAAACTGGTAAAATATTTGTTCTGACCTAGTAAAGATAGAATATCGTCAGTACATGGCACTGGGAATCGGTCAGGGATCGTTTCCTCATTTAAGCGACGGAAGTCTACGCAGATACGCCAAGTTCGATCTTTTTTCGGTACAACTATTAACGGAAAATTATAAGGGCTGTTTGCTTTCCTAATGGCTCCTTCCTTTAGCATTTTACCTACTTCCTCATTTATCTCATTCTGGAATTTCATAGGGAGTCTGTACGAAGGTACATAGATAACTTTCTGCTTGTCTTTTAGCCTTATTTGGTGTTCTATGACATCCGTTTTTCCTAAGGATCCATCCGTAGTGGAAAAAACATCATGATATTTAGTTAAAAGATCAAGAAATTTCTGCTGAATTTCTTCTTCTTGAATGTCTTTATTGATTTTATTTTTTATAGATTGCAAAAGGGATTCATCCGCAACTGATTGAGCGTGATTGATCTCAGCTATGGTAAGAATGCGATGTTTATAAACTTCCACATCCAAGATATGTTGATTTTTGTGAATTACTAAAGTGGTATTCAAATGATTACAGACTTCGATGTTACATTGTTGTTGTGAGCCGACTGTATAAATGGCTTGTGTGACGGATAATCCGTGAGGTTTCAGAGTGTCGGAAAAGATTAACATTTCAGATCCCGGCAAGGTTTTCTTTACATGCACTAATATGTTCGAAGTTACGTTCAGCTCGAGAGTTTGCGTGCAAGCTGTTATTACGGGTGAGCGAGAATTCTGTTGGGTCGCATGGATGATTTCTTGAGTCATGAGACAAGTGATTGGTTCTTCAACGTATGTTACTATTCTATTTGTTGTCTCCTTGTTGTCTAAAACTGATTTTAAGGTGTTAAGAAGAGCTTATATGGAATTTTCCTTTAGATATACACGCCGTGTTTTGCAGGGGCTAAAGTAATGTTTTGAGTGCCCATAGACGGGTATCCTATAATTACAGCGGTATACATATCAATGTTTTGTACAACGATAAAGGTATCGGAAAACGTGCGCTTACCGACCTTGTACTGAACATGAGTTACTCCTACCACATTTAATTCATTATTTCCTATACCCGAGAGCCTTACTCCGGACTTCTCTATAGGGAAGTTTGAAAACAATAAATGGTGAGTCCGCAAATCCATGATATTACGTGGACTACCAGAATCAAAGAATAATGTAAATGACTTATGATCTAAATTTACTGCATGTAAGGTTGGGCGTAACTCATCTTGACTTATAATTGTGTGAATTTGTTGCAAATCTACGGGAACCTGCACTGATTTTTTGGATTCGGCCATGTGTTTCATAGGAAAATCGATTGCCTCACAATGATCTGGTAAATGATTAAATTGATTATTTGATACAAAAGATGTTGATATGAATGACCCAACATCGTCCTCTCCCCCCCTGGAGCTTACTACGTGGTATGTGCTTTGTTTTGCACACTCGGAAAATTCGCCTGACCTTGGCGAGTTCTGGCTAGGCGGCCCAGGAAAAAACAGAGTTTTTTAACTTGAAAGCACGAATTTTTGTTTTTGTTTTTTCTGCTGTTGAGCAGCAACTACTGTTTTCGCCTGCTTCCTTTTAAAGTACTGAGGATTCTTCTTTTTGTTTTCATTGGCAACTGTTTGCGTGTTTTTTGGATTCTGCTGTTTATTCCGCAAGAAGAATCGATTATATGAATAAGTGGAACTGTTATGAATTGAACAAAAACGCGTCCGACAGTCTGAAACCATGTGACCTGGTCTTTTACAGTTATAACCAATCATCCCTGCAGCTTGATTATTATTGACCACGTTTACTTGTTGTGGCTTATTCTCATTTTTTGCGAAAACTTGAGTAAGCAAGGGATCAAGGTCAGTACATTTAGACATGTGTTTTTTGATCTGTTTATACACATCTAGTTCCGTACTGTTGGGCTGTAGCTTTTTGTCAAAACACCGCACTAAAGCTTCAGGCAACATGACTGTCATACACGTGAGATAAATCAAACGTATGAAATCTTTCACGGCGATACTGGATCTTGTAACCCATGCGGAGTTACTTAAATTAACTTGATATTCATTTAGCCGGTCGGCAATTACCGCCGCCCGTTCTACAACATTAAGCTGAGTCATAGAGGCTTGGTTAAGGATGTTCCTTAAAGCCAGCACTACGTCTAAAAGCCTCTTCACCAGCCAAATATACAGGCACGTAACCTAACTTTGAAATCGTCTCTTGGAAAGAGACTCCTCTCAGATATGCACTTGCGTCTCCTTTAGCAAAGTCTATGAAGCTTTTGGCTTCCTGTAATTGTACAGATGGGTCTGTGATGCATTTTGCATTTAAATGAGCGTCTACAGATGAGATCTATGACTCAACGTTTTGAGGCAGGAACCCATTGACCCTACCTTGAAAAGGGACTATTGCTGACCTAGCACTGACGAGAGTGACTACATTGGGGTTACCCGGTGCGAAAGAACCAGCCACAGTAGTTGCCATGTTAACTTTTACTTTTTTCCTATCACTATGATTCCTTGCGATCCTATCAAAATATCTATAAGAGTACACACGACCACTACGTAAACGCATATGCAATATAAAATAAAAATGTGTTGCAAATAATAGGAAAATCCCCCAAAAAACCCAAAAAAAGAAATATTAATACAGATAATGTGATAAAGATATTTTCCGGAGAACTCCTAGAAGAAAAAGCGATTAGCAACAACGAGAAAAAAAGAATCTGCGGGCGAGAACTCATAGTTGAAGATTGATTCCTGTAATGAATTCAGATTAAGATTGCGGATAACTCACCAGGAATACTGGACAACGAATCTTGATGTACAACTTCACTGAAAAAACCTGAATGGATAAAGAATGTACTTAGCTTTGGTATATATGCGGAAAGAATGTTGACGTTCCGATGACGTCACAGCCTTGCTCTCTCTCTCTCGTTGCAGGTGGAAGGGTTGGTGTCGTGATGACGTCACAGCTTCTCTCTCTCTCTCTCGCGTTGTTTCCTCTTGACCTAATCTCTTCGTCCTTGCTTGTGATCGTGCGTTGTTTTCTATGATGGTTGCTTCCTTCCCGTTGATGGTCCGATGCTGCTTCGCGTCCGGTTTTGATTCTTGGAGATATGTGATGACAGTCGTTCACTTAAACGTCGATGTTGATGCTCGAATTCGTCTCGATGAAGGACATATCTTCGTATTCATAGGATGTTTACAGTTGCATGTTGATTGAAGATCCCATTTCCTCAGTTTATTATTGATTTATAGCTGGGATTCGATTATTCGTTTCTTCGGTAGACGTATATGGTTCATGTGTAATTGTAAATTTGAGCTGCCACCATTTTCTTATCTCCCGCTTGTCCACTTAGTGTAATAGTGTGGGACAGCGACAGATTGTATGTCTTTTCTTAAGACTGTTATTCGTAAGCATTGTGGGTTCTACTTCTCTTCTCGTCTACGTGATATCTAGTTGGTTCTTCTTTAGAATAAGGGAGATGACTCAAACGGATGATGTTTAAAAATAACAGCTTTATTTCTTAGCTCCATCACTGGAGTAGAGAGATAGTTTGGTCGGACAACCGATCCGTTGAGTAACTAGAAGAGAACTAACAATATATGAGCATCGTGTCGATAGCGGAACACTAGCCATCTCAGCGATTTACATATAAAATGAATACGTAGTCCGCCGGCTCGGAAGTCATGAGTTTCCGCTGCGGGTTAACAGGTCAACCACTTCCCATGGAAGGTGTTGTGAGCTGTTGACAAACTACAGAAATAATGATATGTCCAAATGCAAACCAGGCTACTGCAAGCATTGCACAGCGTGGTCCAGTTTCACATTGTCACGTAGGACGCTCCTAATTCACCAATGACCCCTTAGGTTGTGGGTTTTATTTACAGATATGGAATTTATCTGTATAATTAAATGTAATTATTACAATTACAGAACTGAGCCCAG
>NC_087206.1:51752707-51767707 GCF_015104395.2 Macrobrachium nipponense | reverse complement strand
ATTATGTTTTAAAACAATTTCTTAAATACATGGATAAAAGTTAGTTGCTTTATACAAGTTTTCGATGTTACGTACATATTCCCGTTCATTTAACATGATACAATCATTCAATTGTTTATCATTAAAGAACAAAATTAATATTCCAAGTTCTAATGAAAAATGTATACTAAGTCTCTTTCTAATAATTTGATTCTCAATTAACATAGGAAAGGGGTACAGTGACATTAGGAAATTTGTGGTCTTGGTGTTGAAAGGTATAACTAAAACAAATCTGTCATAGAGTACTTTGGTACTTGATAAGTTATAAACATATCTACTACTAACGGTGTACAATGCTTTTCATTACATAAAACTTAATAATGTCTCTAATTCTTTTGAAGTGATTAGTGTTGATCTCAAAATACCTTTGTAAGCAAGTAAGACGGCATTGACCATGTCTTTGTGTTCCTGTAACATCACTTCACTTTCTAGTGCAAAGGTATTTAAAACGTTTATGTTTTCTAAATTATTCAGTTCCTTTATTGCATCCTGATTAACTTGATTTATAAAAACCTTCAATTTTTCTATTAGTTCTGCATTTTGATTGTGAGAGGCAATCACTTTATTTATCACTGTGACCCTCGCGGCTGCCTATTCTTTCCTCTTCATGTTTAGTACATTTGCTTCTGTTGCTACACCGAAAAGTTGATTGAAAGCAGTTCCAATGAAGGGTAAGAGGGAATCTTTTTGACCTTTTGCTTAGTGTCTTTCCGATGTTGTTACTTAACTTTTCTAATAAAGACAAAGCACTGTGATTATTATCCTTCTGTAGAATTGATTTAATGCCATTTTGGATCTCTTTTAGTTCGCTTTCACTATTTATCAATGTGGATATATTTATACTAACTATTCTTAGGTCCTTGATCATTTTGACTTTTCCATGTCGTTTCAATAGGGAACCTTTTCTTATCCCCACCTCTGAGGAGATGTATCCAATTATAACTAGTGCTATGATGAGCCGCATGTTTGCATCTGCAAGAATAGATATACATAAGTTTCACTACATACATCATACTTATGATTTTTTCAGTCCAACACTATTTACATATATGTATTGACATATTTAACTCTTTCTGTTTCTTAGATTATACCTTGTTGTAATCGGATTTTCTACAATATTTTCATTTCTTATGTTATCTATATCTTTAGAAGACCATGGATCTGTTTTTACTACCTTTACATGATTCCAGTGGACTACCCTTGCCTTTAGATCACTTTCATTAATTACTGTTTCTGTTCAATGTTAACACTTTACATTTGGACCTTCCGGTACTTGATTCTGAACATAAATTTGAGTACCCATTGTAATGTCTGGTTTAATTGTATTTTTATTATAGTACTTTGGATGACCATTATGTATGTCTTTCAGTCTAGCCCTTGGTTTCATGATAGTCTCGTAAGTACGTGCGGTTATTCCATGCAACATAGTCATCATAGATATAAGTTTGTCTGGGTGGTGTTGAATCGTCTAACAATGTGTTAGGCTTTTATAGTATTATTCAATTGGAACTGTACGTCTTCTAGGGCTAAGTCCCAATCTTTTGTCCGTGGGCTCACTGAAGTTTTCAGGATATCCTTTATTTTACGATTAGTTCGTTCCACTGTTCCATTAGAACTTGGTTTATAAGCGGTTATTTGACACTTATTTATTTCATAAAATTCACATACTTTCTTTAAAAGATCACTATAAATTCAGCAGCATTATCATAAAGAAGAACTTGTGGACATGAATGTCTTGTGATAATTCTAGATTTAAGAGCTTCGTCAACTGTAGCTGCAGGTACGATTCTACATATCTAGTTAGATAGTCTAAGAAGACTAAATTTGTTTATTTCCTCTAATAGTTGTTGGAAATGGACCCAAAAGATCCATAGTTACTACTTGAAATGGATTTAATTCTGATGGATATTTTTCAAGTTGAGCTTTTGGATTTACGTTACCTTTATGTTGATTGCAAACCACACAATTTTGTACAAAATTCTTAGCATCTTCCCTACAATTTGGCCAAAAATAATTTCTGGTTATGATTCTGGTTGTCTTTTTAATTCCTGGATGTTCTGCTAACCTATATGAGTGTGTTAGTTCTAAAACTTCTCTGGTTAGTGTTTTTGGGATATATAGTCGAGAACAATCATTTTTCTCTGTCGACATTTATACAACAATCCATTCATCTAGCAATAACTGTCCTACTATTTGTTTGATTTCTGCATCTCTCTCTTGTTGCAATTTCACTCTTTCTATATCTAAATCTATAACTTGACAACTAAAACAAAAGGCATTAGTTGCAATGCCTTTTTCTGTTTCTTCTTGAAATCTGGATAATGCAACTGCCAAAGTGTTAAATCTCCCTGGAATATATCTGAATTATGGAGCAAACTCTAATACACTACTGAACCATCTATTGAATTTCATGTTATTAGTAAAAGCTCTCTTTTTAAAGAAATCACAAATGGGTTTGTGATCAGCAAGCACATTAACTTTATAACTTTAGACACATACTTTTATAACCTAAAAGTATGTGTCTAAATTTCTTTAAACCCCAATATAAAGCTAAACACTTTTTCTGTGGTACTGTAGTGTCTTTCCGCTGGGTTTAAAACTACTAGCATAATACACTGCCCTCATCCCAGTTTTGGCCTTTAGTAACAATACAGCTCCCAGCCTGTACTCGAGGCATCACAAACTAAATAAAAATCTTTTGAAAAATCTAGGTAGACCAAAACAGGGTTCCTGTCTCTATAATGTTTGAAAGATTGTTTCTTGTTCATCCTTCCATTCATATTTAACATCCTTTTTGGTTAGTACTGTCAAAGGTTTGGCTATAGTAGCAAAACCCTCGATAAAGATTTATAATAACCTATCGTACCTAGGAACCTTAATCCTTTCAAATTAGTGGGAGCTGGATAATGAATTATTGCTACAGTTACTGATACATTGATTCTGTATTCTGTAATGGTGGGAATTCCTCTTTTCTATCTGTTGCTATTTTATCTCGCTTGTTCTGGTTACTTATCTGCTTTTCCGGTATGTCTACGCTCTTCCGATTATCCTGTTTCGGGCTAATCATTCCTGCACTACTATCTAGTATTATTCCACATCTCCTCATTAAATTAAATAAGAACAATACTTGCTAGGGAAAAAATCTGTCTTCTAGAACTAGAAAACTTTCAACAAATTTGTGACGAAATATCTATTTCTAAGTTCACATTTCCTAGACTTTTAATTTGTTCACCTGCTGTTCCTTTTTTAACTCTATTTTGACCGTGAAGCAGAGTTTCTGCAATGCCTAAATATCTGGTTAAAGTTGTTTTATCTATTATATTTACGGTACTACCTGAATCTATTAGTACAGTACATGTCTTTCCATTTGTTGGAATCTTTACAATATTACAATAGGCAGATCATTTCTCTTTATTTCTTCTTCTTTCATACTACTTCCTTGCTATTTAAACAGGAAAATGTAGATGAAGCTTCACTTCCCATAGTAGCTATTTCTTTTTTCTCTTTCATCATCCTGAAGGGATTTTCTTTCTTCTCTGAAGGGGTTAATTGTCACTAGCTTGAAGACTTATATCGATTCTTATTTCGATTAGGGCGACCGTTATTTATTTCTACGACTTCTTTACTGGTTTCCTTATTATTTAACTAACAGCTTCTAGTTAAATGCCCGACCTTCTTGCAAACTGTACAGATTTTAGGTTTTATGTACTCGTTAGTGGAATGATTGGTATAACTGCAGTTTTCACATGCTGCCTTTGGTCTCGCTCCATGAGCTGAATAGTTCCCTTGATTTGAGTTATTTGTGTTTGAAGATTGACCACGCTTACATGTTATGGGTGAACCATTCCTTGACTGATTCTGTCTTCCCTTCTGGTTCGGATTCCATTTTCTTTTAGTATTTGGGGCATATTTCCCTTGAAAGGAAGTGGATCTATTCCCTGCTTGCCTGGAATTGTCATAGTACTAATTATTTATTCTATTTGAAGGATTGTTATTTCTGCCTTTCCTTTCACTTTGTTTTTCTGTTACCCCTACAAATTCCTTGGAAAAATTTATCTCTTTCCTCTGGATTTCTTTCCTCATCGTTTTTAATGTTTGAAGGCTATTAGTCTTTGGATCAATTTTAATTTTTCTGAAAGTCTTCCTTTTATCTTCTCCAAGTGCATGCTTATTGTTCCAAATTACAAGTAGTTCAAAACATATCTTAGACTAACTAAGTCTTTTTCATCATCACCAAACTGCGTCTATCTCCTATGGTGACGTTTTTTCTGTAAGTCTTTTATCATTTTCACTGTTGCATTTTCAACATTTTCATAAAGATTTACTATAGATTCATATTGCGGGTGAAGGAATTTAGTAATATTATATAAGGTGTAAGATTTACTTACTGGTTCCCAGAGCTATATACAAATCGTTCTGAATTCAGCGTATGTAGTTAATTTGCTGAAACTAACAGAATTCAAAGTTTTATGTGCATCACCGTTTTCTGAACTAACGAGAGGCAAGGCTTCATTAATCTTAGCTCTTTCATCAGTTATTTCCCCTGTAGATATGCGGCTATCTGCATCAGCTAACCGATGATTCACTGTTTAGGATTCTAGCCTATTTTTGTCAGGATTGGAATTTTCAACTTATCCACAGAAACGTGTGGCCTGTGTTATTACAGCTGCCTGATTCATTCTTTTTTATCTAAATATGTTAGTACAATCAGTATTATTAGTATTATTAGCACTGTTATGCTAATAATACACAACAGAGTTAAAAAAAAAAGTCATATTAAATTGGGCATAACAAACAGTATCACAGAAATTATTCAAATAAAATGATACACAAACATAACAATATTCAAAAATTATATATCACCAACCGAGTGTTAAGTGAAAAAAAATAATAAGAAGAATTCCTATCTATCAAACATCTATCCAAAAAGTTAATAAAACCTTTATACCCTTATTGAGAGAGAATCAAAAAATTTTATATTATCTAAGAGAGAGAATGAGTAAATTTTCACAAACTCTTACAGAGAAAGAATAAAAAAAAACTTCAGTTTCATCACAACTTACGTAAGTTTCTGTTCTTTTTACTTGGATTTCGATAACACTTTCTTCGTTGTTAGCATTCGAATTCAAAATCAATCTCGATGACGCCGAGTTTTTCTTTTGTTTCGTTGTTCGGCAAAGATTCGTCCTTGTCGAAAAATATCTTCAGTTTAGTTGATCTTTACCGGAATGTTTATTATGCATTTTGCAATGCACTCATCCGTTTTTACCGGATTATTTATAAAAATCTTTTTGGATGTGTATCGACACGGTTTGGTTGCGGCTGTTGCGCTATGCAGCTCGTCCATTCACGTCCGTTGTCTTCGCCGCGCACTCATTCACCGGTGTTTTGCTGGTTCAGTTTTATTTGTTGTTGGTTTCCACTGTTTAACACTTTCGCGTGGCTCACCTGTTATGCGTGATGTCATGTCGTGGTAGGCGCAGATAGGTGGAACAAAAACCGAGGGCACAGCATCTTCAGATGTTATCATTTTTGGTTTGTCTTTGTCAGCTGAAAATATATGATTGAGATGGTAAATAAAGAAGTAGCCTGAAGTAGGCCTAGTTAGGCATACAGCCCTAAATTCTAAAACCCCATTGATTAAACTAGTTAAAAAGGACTAAGTGAAGGCGCTCATCAATTCATGGACACACACACACACACACACTTATAGAAAAATGCCGTTTACCCCATCACACCACACATGGCGATCGATTAGAATAAATTTCAATTCAAACACATTCAAGTGGAGGCACCATAGTATTTGTTAGGCCTAGGGTTATAATTAATGATATATTACCAATATGTTCGCTCTGACCTATTGGAATGCCGAAGCAACGACCTGAGAAAAGCTGATCAATGGTTTCTGTGGGGTGGCATGATACAAAACTGCATAGTAGACAAGTCAATGTACGACAGTTCATGAGCTCTTTTCAAAGTGCCTTTGGGAAACTGGTTGTAGCCAGAAATATGAGGCGTTAACGAAGTGTGCGTTTGTATGTGCGTGTGCGCCTCTTCTGTTCTTAATATACCCCTACTCAAGTCTATGGTGGATTTGGATAGAGACGTCTTTGGAAGAAAGACAAGATGTCGGGGAAGCTCAGCGAAAGTTTCTTTATAATATAGTGTGTGAAATATTCCGGCTGCATGGGTGAGTCTTATACTATTTTAGCCAAAGAGTGGCTTGTTGTCTATTTAACATCTATGAGAATATCCAATCTTTAATCTTTGTTGTTAAACTTATGTGTGTACTTACGAGTGGTTTCTCATGTCTTTGAAACAGACGGTTCTAGCTGAACTATGTGGGGACCGAGGGAGTCCCGATGGGAGAATAGACATTTGGTGTGACCATTACTTTTTAGATATTTTAATGTTGGGGTTCTATCGGAATTAAGTTAGTCTGTGAGACCTGATTGATTTACTATCTTTCGTTGTTAAATAAATGTATTTTTATAATGCAACTCTCTCATTTTGATTACCTGACAGAATGGAGAGAAGAGAGAGAGGAGAGAGAGGAAGGAGAGAGAGAGAGCGAGAGAGAGAGGAGAGAGAGAAAGAAAGTCGCGACGCCCTGGTTGCTTTCGATAGAGAGAGAGAGAGAGAGAGAGAGAGAGAGTCGCGAGCCGCTGGTTGCTTAGAGAGAGAGAGAGATCGTGTTGGTATGCCTGACGCTCGGAGTTACATGTTTACCAAATGAATAACGAGGTTCATATCCTCGTTACATATTGATAGCGGTGGAGAGCCGCCTTATCTTCGTCGGTACCGTGGTCTGTTCAAACGGAAATTAAGTTCCCAAAAAATATATAAATTTCAAAGCCATACCTAATGTCATCTTTCAAATCTGTTGGCAAGAAATGGTCCGAACAGACAACTGTTTGCGTCGTAGGTTGAAAGGTTTTGATGTTGGTATCCTCCCTTCGAAGAGCTATCAGCCAGCGCCTTGATTTCTCTCTATTTGACGGAATCCTGTGGAATGATATGCCTTTTAGACACTTGCCAGAAGTATTGGCACAGCCAAACGCCATACAAGTTGGCATAATTGACGCTATTTGAATGACCATTGACCTAAAACACGAGGGCAATACCGAAGACGAATACAATACAATATAAGCGTGCTTCGCTGTGCTGTTATTGTGAGGCAACCGCAACACTACGTCATCCATACTAATCCGCCAGATGGCAACATAGTCGAATCACGGATAAATGGTACTCTCCATTGAAGTATCTCAGCGCTACTTTGAAATTAAATTGTAAAAAAGATGGGGTTACGTACAGATTCGTCCAATTTATCATTTTTTAGCTTATTTAAAGTTCTGTTTGACGAACTTTAATGGCTCTTAACCAGAAGTTCCCCTTTAAAGTTCACCAGTAACTGTCCCACCTATCATGTGCAGAGGATCTGCTACAGTCCCACCTAGTAGTGGTCCTTATTGGTTGAAGATTATCTACTGCTGTCCCTTGGGTGTAATTGATTGACTTAATTCCTCCCCTGTGGCTGGAACTAATGACGTCACCAGAACTGTTGCGTTTCCGGCGAAAGATCAAAAGCCAGGTCACAGGTGAGAATTATAATGGGAGCGCTTAAATTAAAACTTCCTGTGTGTTATTTTGTTTGTTTGTTTGTATGGTGCTTTTACGTTGCATGGAACCAGTGATTATTCAGCAACGGGACCAACGGCTTTACGTGACTTCCGAACCACGTCGAGAGTGGAATGGCCGAGAATCGAATCCGCGACCACCCAGGTGGGACACTAATACCATACCAACCACGCCACTGAGGCGCTTCCTGCGTGTTATGGTTATTGTTGAAGATTCTTCCGGTGATTAATTCTCTCTCTCTCTCTGTCTCGTTTCTCTATTACTCATTCTCTTTCTCCTTCTCTGTCTATCATTTGTTTATTAATGGTTCGCTCTCTCTCATTTCTTTATCTCTTTTATATTTATGCTATTCTTAACTGGCATTCTCCCAGCTTCATTACACACACACACATACACACACATATATATATATATATATATATATATATATATATATATATATATATATATATATATATATATATGTGTGTGTGTGTGTGTGTGTGTGTGTGTGTGTGTGTGTGTGTGTGTGTGTGTGTGTGTGTGCATAGTACCATGGTTTTATTTGTAAATCACAATTCCTGTCCAGGTGCCGTTCCAATTTGCACAAACACTGTTATAGAGCTAAATGCTTCACATGATGGTAGCAAAACAAAGTGAACAATAATTAATTACTTAAGTTACTTTAAAATTACTCTAAGAGAGTGAGAGAGGGAAGCATCACAAAAGGTCTCCAAAATCAGTATAACAAATTTAATTTTTCTAGTCAAACCAAAGGCCCCATAGAATTATTCAAATAAAGCTCGATGACATCATTATCGAAGCTAAATGTGTTGGACAAAGCTGACATGATCAGGATGATGCAGTTGTCTTGATCGGGACACGTCTGCGAAACTATATGATGTAATTGCTTTCCTCGTTCTCTTGAGACAAGAAATAATTGCACAATTCTTATGCAATACTAGGCAATACTGGCCTCGTGACTAGGCTGTCTACGTGACTATCACTCGAACAATATGAGCAGATCCAGAACATAGAGAGGAGATATTGGACACCTTATAACAGCTAAAGCGGGCTGTGAAGTGCACTGCCTGTGCCTGGGGACATTGCTATGCGATCTAATGTAAACAATGGCGCCAACCCATACAATGTTATGGGAAACCCTGCACTGTTTAAAACGTGTTTTCTCGGATGTCAGGCAAAACTGTCAAATGATTTATGCACCATTTACTATATACAATATGTACTGTATACAGAAATAAAGATATATAATTTTGCTGGTATATTTCTTCCGTTAAGCCATAAAGGTTTCTAGATATGGCAGCTACATTATAGTTATTTTCTCATCGGTCTTTAAAAATTGGTAAATTATCTTTGCAGCATTTACCAAGGACAATGTGTACTACATGTAGAAATAAAAATTTTAATTCTGTCTGCTATAGTTTGTATACACTTGAGCAATATATATATAACTGACCAATTTGTCGACGTTATGTACCTTTCATTCCACCTTTACTCATGGGTCAAACTGATACAATATGGTAATATTGTCATCTCTAAAGTTGTCATCCCTTATAAGCTTCAGCCATAGGCATATAATATTAATATGAATAATAGCCTAAGTTCAATAGCCCGATACCTGTCAGGCGGCGGCAGCGGCGGGCCGGGTCAGCCAACATTCACTAGTGTGTACTGTTGGAGGAGTCTGAGCCCGATTTTGGACCCCTGGAATTCAGGAAATTCAGAAAATAATTCTGGGATTTCCCAGGGAATACAAAGCATCTGAACCATGACATAGAAACTATTTGTATAGCTTCCAGTGCAATTATTATTAGGAGGTACATATTTAAAGCTGTGTAACATGTCACAATCTTACTTACCTGTAATTCAATATATTTACTACCTAAGTTAGGCTAGCCTGTAAGAAAAACTTCAGTCTTTCATAGCTAGCCAAGACTTGATCTGTATTTCATGGTCTGTGAGAGGAACAGATTGAAAAATCAGCCTTCTTGAAGTTTACGCCAAGTTAGGCTACCTTTGTTTAGCTAATGTTAGGCTAGGATGGACTCCTCTCGGTTATTTGTTGATCAACCCTGGTAGACTAGCTAGTTTGGAAAGTTTACTTTTCAAGCTGTGACGTAGTATGAATTTGAAGTTTCCTTTTAGGTAAAAATGATAATAATAAAATTGAAAAATAAGTGTTCTGCCCAATCAAATTCAGCAGTCCTCTGAAGTGGCGGCTCATCGGTAGGCACTGTAGAACTACAGCACCCCCTATAGATTTCATATATATGCACAAAATCATGAAAATGTGCATGAATATGAAATATTAACTATAGATTATCAATAATCCTTAAAAAATATTACCATTCTTTTGTTTTTGTGAATAAAAAAAAGCAAATGAATTTAAACAATATATGGAACTGCGGTGCTCAACAGTACTAATTTTGCCAGCAGGGAGATAGTGTGGTAGCCAGCCCGCTTGTAAAGGGGATGGGAGCACTGCCCTCTCGAGCAGTGCTAGTCTAGCTGTTGGAGGGAGAAGGTGTTTTGAAATTGTTTTGAAATTCGTCAAAGCTTAATCAATATTTACTATTAGTGATAGTGATCAAATTAGTGACGATACTGATGATATGCAATGTAGAATAATTCAACTCAGTAGCCAGTTGTAGTAAATGGGAAAAAATAATAACCACACTAATGTCAATGAGTAAAATTCAAAATAATAGCTTTCGGTAGCGGTTCTGCTGCCTTCCTCAGCATGAGAGAGAGAGACAGTGTGTGTGTGTGTTTGTGTGTTTATGCAGGTAAAATCAAGGAATTAAAAAAAATATGTAATAACCAGCACCCCTATGAATGATGGCCAAAAGCCGCCACTGGCCCTCTCCATATTAGGTTTGAGAACTAAGGTTGATAACATGTAAATAACACTACCATAACATTTCATTAACACTTAAAACTGAATCTAGGCCTCATGATACTAGCCTATGTACATTGTTGTACAAGTATCAGGAAAAATTGTCAGGTATAACCATGGCAACCCTATATGCCAGTGTTTTTTCGGGTAGATTTCAGCAAGCTGATCAACTTTTGTTCTATACAATTTGTTATTTGGAGTAATATTTTAGGAGTTGTAGGCGTGAACGCCAGAGAAACAAACCCCCTCCCGCTTTAATAACAAGCTTATTACAACATTCATTACGTGATTTATAAGATATAAAAGCAGGAGTGCAGCTGAGTGCAAGTTGACTGCGATCTAACACACGTTTACTTGAGGCTGTTCCAACACAGTCATAAGGATTTTCGTTAATGAAAATAGTCTCTTACTTGAGAAATGTGATCACCTGTTATTTTGTGAACTTTTTCCTGTAATTGACACAGTTGATGGCCCAGCAATGGGTGCCAGAAGAGGCTTTTATGCCACTGGTCTCCTCATTTGATACCGATGCCATTTCTGAAAGCCATCGCTTAATAATGACGCCTTACGTGCACGCGATCTTCACTGGTCTGTCCAATCTCTCCCCTCTATATCTATGAGCAGATCAATTCATGTCCAGTACAAAACACCCCATGACCAAACAGCCGCGCAGTAACAAAGTAATATGATTACTTAAATGACGTAATCTCTAGAAGACACTATTAATTCTTGTGAGATCTGACATATATTTTAAAGATTTTTAATTACGCAATTATTTCTTGAGAAATCCAAATAGACATTTTACACATGATATTTCTACATATATATTAATATACAAAATACATGATAATTAAAACAGTGAACATAATAATTTTCTACAAGATATAGTTTCAACATATTCTTTACATAAGATTCTTCCCTGCAGAAGACAGAATTCACGATAATTAGAACAGTAAACATAACAATATTCTGGAAAGAGATACTACAACATAATTCTTTTATAAGATTCCTGCGAAGACATTACGATAATTAGAACAGTAAACATAACAATATTCTAGAAAGAGATACTATCAACATATTCTTTACATAGTATTCCTCCCTGCAGTAGACAGAAGACATGGTACTTCGAAGAGTAAACATAATAATATTCTGGAAAGATATACTATCAACTTATTCTTTACATAAGATTCCTCCACGCAGAAGATTGTTCATCACGGATTTGGATCCAACTATTCACAATGGGATAATAATCTGTAACTACATTGTTCTTTCCTGAAATGCGTTACATTTTTATACAGTAGGGTTGCAAGCATAAAGACCACCTGGTTAGTTTTTGATTATGATTGTTCATCTTTTATATAATGGTGATTGAATTATGATCAGATAACACTAACATTTCTTCATTCTTGGGCCTGTTCTCATACGCTTCAAACATTTTCAATGATGTTATTAATGCTAATGTTTCTTTTACTATTGTTAAATAAACTTTCTGATGGTGTTTAAATTTTGAAGACATGAAGCAATCAGTACGTAAAATAGTTCTATCATCTTCTTGAAGTAGAACAGCTCCAATTCCACAGTCAAAGGTATCGACTTGTATCACAAACTTTTTGTTGAAGAGTGTAGGTTGGAGTACTGGCATTGATGTTTAAATGGCTTTTACCTTCTCAAATGATTCTTGATAATCTGGACCCCACAAACTTTGTTTCGGGATAAGTTAAATTAGTCAAATGAGGTACTATGGCTGAGAATTTGGACAGATTTGATGATAAAACGCAGCCATGCCCAAAAATCTTTGTAGTTGTGTCCTAGTAATCGGAGGGGTAGCCTTACAGATACCTTTTACATCAGCGTCAACAGGAGCTAGAAGGCCTTTTCCAATTTCAAATCCCAGATACTGAACTGTTGTCTTTCCAAACTCACTCTTTTCTATGTTGATTGTTAGTCCTCCTTCCCATAGTTTCTTGAACAATTACCTTAGAATCTTAAGATGCTATTCCCAGGTTATAAGGTAAATCACAACGTCATCAAGGTATACACCCACTCTTTTTATGAATTCTAACAGTTGATCCATTACTCATTGAAATGTTGCAGGTGCATTCATCAAACGGCAAAACTGTGCATTTATACAGTCCAAAAGGAGTAATAAAAGCTGACAGTAACTTAGTATTTTCATCCAAGGGAATTTGATAATACTCTTTCAATGAATCTGTCTTAGAAACAAACTTGGCTTCCCCAATATTATCAAGTAATTGTCACCCACACTGATGGAATTCAATCTCCTATAATCAGTACACACCCTAAATGCCTCATCTGGTTTCTTCACCAACACACGTGAAGAACTGTAATGACATGAACTCGGTTCTGCTAATCCATGCTACAACTTACTCAACTTCTTTCTTTAAAGCATCTCGCTGAAAAGGCGATAGGCAATATGCTCTCTGTCTAAAAGGTTTTCATCTTCTCTGATCTTAATCTTATGTTTTGTCAAGTTGGTATGCCTAGGTACACCAGCAAAAATTTCAGGGAAACTTAATTCCGTCACTTATTTCACTATTTTGCTCAACATTCGGATGTTTTAATTTATCCTCCAAATTTTGCAATATTGAAAATTTTTTATTTTGCTTTCAACTCCCAACCAGTGTAGCTCTTTTTTTTATAACATGGTCAAATAGCAATATCTGGCATCTCTCAGTGGCCATACTGACTATGACTACATCTTTCTTTGTAAAAAAAAAAAAAACACACTTTATAACTTTGCTTTCAATTTTGGTAATAAAGCTTTAACAATGAAAAAAAAAATACCATAGACAAAATATATGCAAAATATACTTTTTAAGAATTTAATCCATAAATAGAAAAGTTTAAATATGTTCAAAATTTGTAAAGTCAAATCGAATATCCATCTCCTACTTATAGTCAACTTAGACCATTATGGAGACAAATTATGTGCATGCAATCGCATGTGGCCCTACCACACCAATAATTACCTTGCTAAAGGGTTCTCCTCTAACTTCTATGAGTTGTACATCTTTGTGAAGTTCAAGCCAGGAAAAATACTTCATAATCTTCTCAATAGTCTTCATGATTCCCATATTTCCAGACTGCCACTCGCTTCCTCAATGGATATGGAATCAAAATTTGACGATATTCACACCTTTCAGCATTTCCTATACTTCCTCATCAACAAACCTTTCTTTAGATAATGGTAAGTAGGAGATTTTCTTGCCTGTCGTCTGGATCAACAACTATGAAGAACAAATGAGACACATTGTGTACTTCTGCTATTCCATTTGCTTCTCTCTAGTCATTTGACCAACCTCAAGGGCTGAACTCTCACTATCTGCTAACTCAGCTATTGTAATTCACTGCTATCTTCAAGAACTCTTTGATTAATCAGAGTCTCTTCAAGAACAAAAAGTTCTTCTTGGGAAATCTCTTCACTGTTAATTCTATGAGAAACTTCACTTTCCTGGAACAGCTCATGAAAGCGCAAAGATCCTTCACTTGATCCTTCTTTTGATCCTTCATGTATGTATAAATAAATCCTCAGTTTCTTCATTTGCAGGCGCAGTTCTCTTCACACTCCTAGTAGTAACACAACTTGGAAACAGGCGGGGGTTATTCTTCTCTGAATCTACAGTAAGACTAATCCTCAATAGTTTGTCTGTCAGTATAGCACAAGGAAGAAATAGTACACCACCAAGTTTATTACCGAGTAAAACATGTACACCTTCAACAACCTTTACAGGAAAATCAACATTCCCTGTTACCAATTCACATGATGGGTACAAGCGGCATATAGGAGTTACCTATTCTCCAATACCCTTCTAAATAAATGAATCTCCTATGAGATTCATCTCCAACTGTTGGTGACCACCATAAACTACCACACTATTGTTACTCCCCATACCATCTAATACCTTGACTGGTACCTGCACACTCCCTCCATGAGTTGTCAGCTTACCTTCACTGCTTGAAGTAACTTTTTCAATGGTTGCTAAACACTCAGTCTTCCCCACAATTCCAGTCTTCGCCAAACTGCTCTTTGTGGCTTGCTTCACCTGATCACCTGTGACCATTTGACCAAGTGGCTTGGTTTGTTGTTGTGTCCGGTGACAGTCCCGAATAAAGTGTCTTGCTCTTCCTTATCTAAAGCAGACATTAGTCTTCTGTATCTATCCTGAAAAACTGGATGATGAGGATATAACATTTGTTTGCTGCGGGGTATTACCGTGCACTATAGTGGTATTACCATCACTAGAAGGCTTCCCATTAAAATTATTCTTGTAATTTGGACGAGACCTAATACCTGTGCATTGTTGGTTCTGGTACTTGACATTAAAGTTGTGTTTGCTACAAATTATATTGTAGTCTTCACTCAGTGCAACAGCTTTGTCAAGTTTCTTAACTTTTCTCTCTCTCTC
>NC_087206.1:51745207-51750207 GCF_015104395.2 Macrobrachium nipponense | reverse complement strand
ACCAACTCTTCAAGTTCATCCATAGATTTAACTTTAGCAGCATCCAATCATCATCTGAAACACCTTTTCACTTTATGGGCACTATCCAAGAAATTCGTCTTCTCATCTTTTCTTAAAGATCTTAATCTTTCATTGTAATATTCAGGGGTCATCTGGTAAAACGTGTTGTGCATTAAATTGTTTAATCTTATAATCTTTGCATTAAGCCGCCGATGAGGCTAAACAGGCACTTCTCTCTTTACCTATAAGGACACTTCGTAACAATACCGACCATTTATCTTCTGGCTATTCAATACCTGAAGCCACTTTCTCAAAGTGATCAAAAGGCTCATCTGGAGCTTCCTCTGTAAACTTTGGTATTAACTTCTGCACTCTTACCACAATCAAATACAGGCTCCTTTGTTTAGGGTTAGATGGTGTCACAGATAACCTAGAGCAAGCTTCTAATAACTGCATCTCTCATTCATATCTTTTTTTCTCTCTCTTTCCTCATTTCCTCTTTTATTTCTTCTTCTGCTTCTCTTTCTTTTCTTCTCTCTGCTTGTCTAACTTCTCTTTCTCTTTCCTCATTCTTTATCTGCCTGCATTCTCAACGTAATAAAGCTTTCTTCTGCAGCTATGCATCTACGTAAGCTCTGCCTCGGCATAACTTTTCTCTCTTTTTTTTTTTTAATCTCAGACTCAATGTTTGCTTTTATCTGGTCTTGCCTATTTATAAGATCTGCCTGAGCTACATTCAACAACTTTGGTGCTAACTCTAACTCATCATCATCAATTATTTTACCATAATCCATCAATGCTTGCTTTGTAATACAATTGATTTGTGCTTTTATCATATCACTAGGCACATTTCACCCACATGCTACTGTTAAAGTACTTTTTCACTGTGCTTTAGTCAAGTTGGATTCTTGAACATTGAACAGAGCTAATTTCACTATGTTACTTAACTAAATAAGTTACTATACAAACGAAAGTGGTTACTCTCTTATCGAAAAGTTCTCAACTCTACTAGTATAAACTAGACTGATAGTTTGTTTTATTCTTGGGTCAGGGGACCAATTTTCTTGTCACGAAGAATTCCGAATACCTAGTTATTCAGCTTACCAATCATAGAGTTCAAAACTTACCTCACTACAGCCAGATACCTGAATTCTAATAAAAATAAAAAATACGAATGAATACTCTGAAGGCAACAGGCAGCCTTTAAAAAACTCATCAACATTGGGAGATATCAATATTTAAATAGGAAATTAAATTAAAAGGCCATCACTTTGTCAAGCGCTGACCAACTGTAATTATGTCTCCACGATCTGAGTCACTTCAATGAGAAACTGAAGGAACAAAACGATCTATCTCTGTTTTATTTATAAAGTTAATTCCTACCACTGGTGCTCAGTAAATGAAACACTATTATAAAATATTTAAATACAGATTTATTTTTTATTTAAAATTTATAAATACCTTACAATTAAATCATTACTTGGAAAAAAATATAATTAATCTTTTGGATTAAGTAAACAAAAGTTAAACCATGGAGAAACACCAAGATGTGAAAGAAAACCAAGTAAACATATTTTGAAAACAATAAGAATAAACACTCAAAATTAAAATCTGTAAAATGTAATAAATTTACTAAATTGTTTATAAAAAATTTTACTTAACTGACCAGTCTGATCAAAAGATGAAATTATTTGAACACACAAAAAAATCAACTCCATCATAATTGACGCAACTAAAAATATAAATTTGTGAATCACAATACATGTAAACTGCAATTATCACACACTTTCACAATTACTGCCGAGGCGCCCTTAAAATTTACACAAACGCTAAATGTCAGATTTCGCTAAATGTCAGATTTCGCAAGAAGTTACCTAAACGTAGTGACCGACAGTCATTTACTTTACGTTACTTTAAAACTGCACAAACAGAATTCTGAGAGAGAGAGAGAGAGAGAGAGAGAGGAGAGAGAGAGAGAGAGAGAACCGGCACAAAAGTCCTAAGGTTCAGAATGACAAATCTACTTTTTCTAGTCAAAACCAAAGCCCATAGAATATTCTAGCAAAGCTGGATGATTGCACAATACTTTTGCAAAACCAAGCAATACTGGCCTCGTGACTCGTCTATCTACGTGTATCTCTGGAACAATATAAACAGATCTATTCATGTCCTGTACAAACGATCCCATAACCAAACAGCCACATAATAATAGTCATAATGATTGTTTGAATTACCTAATCTCTAGAAAATGCTGTTTATTTTTTTTTGAGAACTAATATATATTTTAAAGATTCTAAATTATGCTATTATTCTTGTGAAATCTAAATAGACATTTTACATAAATGGTATTTCTACACATTTTATATATTAATATACAGGATACATGATGATTAGAATAGTAACCATAATAATATTCTGGAAAGATATATTATCAACATCTACTTTACATAAGAATATATATATATATATATATATATATATATATATATATATATATATATATATATATATATATATATATATATACGTTATATCACATTACCGTGATTCATATACATATATCGAACTACAAATGTCCTTTAATATCTAATTCGCTCTACCCAGGAATTATATATTTTCATATATGTTTAACCGAGGGGGAATTTATTAAGCGATAATAGAGTTGCTGACCGACAGGCGCGAACAATCGATCCTCTCAATTCCAGGACTGGCAGTGAAGCCATAGCCAACCTCGGTGGCGAGGTTGCCAGTCCTGGAATTGAGAGGTCAATGGTTCGCGCCTGTCGGTCAGCAATTCTATTATCGCTTAATAAATTCCCCTCGGTTAAACAAAAATGAAAATATATTCCGGGGTAGAGCGAATTAGATATTAAAGGACATTTGTAGTTCGATATCAATATATATTATATTATATAATATATTTATATATATATATATATAATATCTATATATATATATAATATTATTATATAATATATATATATTACAAAAAGGCACTGTATCATTATATTTTACCAAAAAAAAAGGCAATACTGTACTCTTATTGTCACTGCTGACTTGCTGATGAATTATATGTATAATTCCATAACAAGCATTAGATGATTCTAAACGGTAAGGAACTCTGACCATTCAGTTTTATCATGTCTCTGGTGTTAACTTGTGACATGCGAGAATATGGGGGCTGCTCGGCCAATCACACCCCGGAAAAACAGTGACGTAGAAATCACCGGAGGAGGACGAATGATGTTGAAAAAGTTTCGTGTATTTCGCAAAACCCATTTAATCGTTTTCATCCCTTTGGTTATGTTTAATACTATCATTCACTCCCCAGCAATATTATTTGATTTTTCTTCTAGCTAAATACAAACTGCCTTTATGTAGGTCAGTTGGAAAAACAAATCAATACTTAGTAGAAGAAGGAATTTTCATTTTGGGGTAAAACATTATGTTCTGCGCTTAAACATGTATTTCAAATATGCGCAGAAGCTAATTTCTCGCTCTCGCTGTCTCACGAAGTCACAGAGCATTATGTTGAACGCATGCTACCTCTGTAACAAGCCTGCCCTATTAAGTCTATAAACCATCCGTGGGCGTCATGTCCTCATGTAGCAAGTCACTGCTCCCCTGATTTGCCTCGGCATGCAGGCTGGAAAACCGTCATGCATGCATGCATGGAACGCTGTGATTAGGACGATTTCCCATTCCTCTTTCGTGAGAGAAATAATAAAATATCATTTCATCTCAGCTATTTCAGCTTTATAATTTGGTCTGCCCTTGCCTGGAATACTGCTCTCAAGTCTGGAAAAGGTGATCTACATATAGGCCTGCTTCCTTTCTTGACAGTTGAATTCAAATCAGTTAGCTTTATTAATGATCACTTGGCTACTGACATTCGTAATATCTCTCTAATACGAATATTTTCTGTCATTGCTCCAAGGAGTTAGCACACTATTCCTGCAACTTTAAAATGTCCAAGGAACATTTGCCTAGCAATGTAATCACACAATTCATCTATGGACATGGCCAACTTCCATATTAAATGGCACAGTGAATGATTCTTTCAAATTGTCTCTAGTTGTAGAATTCTCATCTTTCTTCAGTTTCTTGGCTCTTTTGACATATTCCTGTTCAGGATGCAAGTTTGCTGTCACTTGAATCAATCAATATTGTTTTGTGTAGCTTAAAGAATTTATATTTTATTTGATTATCAAATTCAGTTTTATGTCTGGGAGCTTGATGTTGGTCGTCTGGTCCATCTCGCATGCTTTTCATTAAAACTGATATCTGTTACATACAGGCAATGTAAATGGTTAACTGATATCTGTTACATACAGGCAATGTAAATGAAGCTTGTAATACTACTACTGAGTTAGCATACTGACACAAATGTTTCCTCATTTTTACAGTAAATAATTCTAACATATACTATTGAAAAAAAAAAAAAACTAAATAAATAAAACTGGGCTGATACACAGTGGTTACTTGCAGTCGCTTACTAAGTATTGCCGGGTATCCATGCTCAGGTTTACCTGTCAGTCCGCCCACGACCATTCTATGGATGAGCGTCCACACGAGAGTAGAACCGTCAGTCGGACATTCAATCGAGGTCATTTCCCTCATTTCTTGCTTAGCCTTCGTCGCGGCAACACTATGACAGTGATGGAACTCCGCTGGGCGCTGAGTGATAAGGAGTTAGAGCTACATGGAATATAGCTGCTGTGGCAATTCACTTAAAAATAGGAGAGCAAAAAGGTGTAATAGAGTATGGTCTAAATATTGCTTATTGAAGAGAAAAGTCTATTCTCATACAATATTAATGAATAAGGTTAAATTAGACCTGGGGTTGATTCAGTTATTTATGAAATGGACCGTGAAGCTTACTTTCACTAGCAATAGCTTACAAAAAAAGGGTAGGACACTGTCCTAGGCCTATACCAAATTGTATATATCACGTGGAAATAGTTTTTTTTATTATATGATGATTTGGATTCACAACGGTC
>NC_087206.1:51722707-51740207 GCF_015104395.2 Macrobrachium nipponense | reverse complement strand
CATCGAACTAAATTGTCCTTTAATATCTAATTCACTCTACCTCGGAATTAATATATTTTCATATATGCTTAACCGAAGAAGGGGAATTTTTTACACGATAATAGATTTGTCTGGTCCCGGGTGCGAACCCAAGAAGATATTCAAATCCAGGAACGTCAGTGAAGCTTTTTATCAACCCCACCTCTCACGGTGGTGGGGTTGGTAAAAGCTTCACTGACGTTCCTGGATTGAGTGTCTTCTTACATTCGCGCCCGGGACCAGGCAAATCTATTATCGTGTAAAAAATTCCCCTTCGGTTAAGCATATATGAAAATATATTAATTCCGAGGTAGAGTGAATTAGATATTAAAGGACATTGTAGCTCGATGTATGTATATGAATCACGGTAATGTGAAATGACTTTTATATATATATATATATATATATTATATATATATATATATATATATATATATATTATATATCATTACATTTTTTATTCTGGTACGAATACATATCTAAAAGGAATGCAGGTGAAAAACTTTGTTTTCTCCCTCCTCCATTGAAGAGTCTTGCAATTTCTTCCTCTCGACATGATGAGGTACAGGTGGAGGAGGGAGACATGAGCTGTTACTGCTGATGGGCCGCTGCCCTTAGGCGGCCCTTTGCGCCCTCCGTTGCTATATTTCAGGTGCGACAGAAGAACCGGGTGTCTCTCCTGCCATTCATATGGCACACCCAGCACCGTTTCTGCCTGCACCCTTGTAGGGGGTCTAGTGTGTGATCTCCTGGCTGTAGCCGACATACAGGGTCCACTATCCGACGGGAAGTCGGAATCTGAGCGCGGGCGGGATCATCAAGGGTGGCGGTAGCAGCAGGGATGTTTTCAGCAGGGGCGGCGGCACAAGTGGCAGGAGCAGGACGACCGAGGTTGGCCCTCCTAACATCTGCCCTTTCCTCTAGGGGCAGGTCTGGAGCTCGGGGCAGGGGGGTAGTGATGGAAGGCCACTCATCGGGATTAAAGTTGATGAGGGCATTCCCGGCCACCTCGAGAAACTGTAGTACCCACAGTAGAGGATGTAGGCATTCTGGAGGGCCAACTGAAGTATGAATTTGAGGAGCTTCTTTGTCCACCTCCTGGTTCTCCTGGTGAAGGGATAATACTGGATGAGATGAGTTGATCAAAGAGATCAACTCCTCCCATGTGCCTATTGTAGTGCCCAATGATGGTAGGCCGCTCAGCATGAAACTCCTCATACGTAACTCAGCCCTCCGCTGAACGACCTCTTCTTGGATGGGCTCATGACTCGTTGTAATCATGGGGACGAGTCAGACCCCCTTCTAACAGATGACAAAGATATCTTCCTTCTGCTGCCACTCTGTCTCTCCTCTTGCCAGATGTTGCGGCTGGCTAGCGAACCTCTTGAGGACATTCAGGGCCACATGCACCAACCGAAGGGTACCACTGACGTGCACACTGCTTCATACAGTTCCTGGGCCAGGGATACCGAGTATAATAATTATCCATAAACAGGTGGTATCCCTGGTTACGGAAATGATCCACAAGACCGAAGACAGTGTCACACAGCATGGAGAAGACCCGGAATACACAAAGAAGTCCACAACGTATCCAGTGTTGGACTCCCTAATAAAGAATAACTTTACACCAAATTTCTTTGGCTTCTTGGGGTTGTACAATTTTATGCTAAGATGTCTTTCGTAAGGCATCATCCCCTCATCCAAAGTAAGGTTCTTGGCAGGAACCACGAGAAACTGGCACCATTCACGAATGTACTCCAACACAGGGCGGACTAAGATGAGGCGGCCAGGGTTATTCCGGGGTATGGCGCTTTGGTTGAAGGCGTTGAAATACCTGTCCAATGAGAGGAAACTATCACAGGCCATAATGCCGGGCACATTGGGCATACTTAAAAATAAATTCCGCCTCCAATATTGCCTGACGTTGGCAGCAGGCATCATTCCAAAAAAATGTGGAGCCCCAAAAAATGCGCCATGTCAGTGAGGTTGCAGCCCCGCCAGTGATGCGACAATGTCGTAAACAGTTCGACACAGCAGTACCAAGGGTAGTCTGTCATCTCTGCTACCAGGAATTCCAGCAATTCCACGTCAGGAACAGCTGAATGAACCCCAGAGCAGTGAGAGGAACAGGTACGGTGACCCCAGGTGCTGCTGAGAATGGGCGCATGTTAGGTGGGGTGGGGTCCTCCGATCACCCCTCATCACTCTCTTGCGGTTTCACACTCGAACCCCCACCCCTCCACTGGTCCATTTCCCTCACTTAGGCCCTCGCTTTCTGTGTCATCCTCAAGAACAAAACTCGACAACTCCTCCTCCTCCTCAGACTCCCGCTCATAGGCACTAAAACCTCTAAACTCCAACTCACTTTCAGCCTGTGACTCCCGTACTGACATTGGGGGCAAATATTCATCATCACTTACATTGGGAGTGAAATCCTTGTCACTAGATGACCAACCGCCATCAAAATGAGAACTTGTGAGCTGCTCCCAAACAAGCTCTAACAAGTATTCATCAATGTCCTTTTGTTCAAGGCCTCCCAAATGCCTACGAATGCCCCTCTGGACACCCCGATGCTTCCTAGGGGTCGTAAAAGGCACACGATGTGGTGCTTGGACACTTTTGGCCACACGAGGCTGCACAGAACAGCATTGAGGAGCTGGGTCATCTTGGTTGCTTGGTCCCTCTCCAGCATCCAAGTCCAAAATACCTCTCACATGATCCCTACCGAGAAGCAAAACGCGCCTTTCACGCTCCATTCGACATTCAGACATCCCTACGTGCGTCTTGTACCACCACAAATACTCAAACACTCGCAAAAGTTCGGCAAAACATGAATGCGGCAAAAGATCACTCTTGGACGACACGTCGCTGATGCTTTCTGGTGCGAAAAGAAAGCAATACACGCATGCGCGGCTGGGTAATTCTTGTAAACAAAACAACAGCTTGATCTGTGAACTTCCAGCATCCCTCAAGGTGCGTGATTCAAAAGATTTTGCCAAGTAGGCCCATAACTATTTTTTGGCGAATTTTATACATCAATTGAGCACCCAACAGACAACTTTCGTCGACGTAAAATACGTTCAAAAGGCAAGGGGAGTAATCAAAGCACTGAACCAAGATTGGGGAAATGAGAATCTAAACAAAGGAGGGGGAAGTCGCCTTGGAAGAATGAGAATGAAATACAGACAAAAGGCAAAACAATTCCCTGGCTGAACTGGAATTTACTCTCACAGTACCTGGAAATCCTGGGCTTGGTAGTCTTCTTATCTGCTGATATTTCTGTGCACTATGGAAGTATAAAAATACTGGGGACTTCCTCAGAGGAGGCAGGGGGAGAAGAAAGGGGTGAAGTGGTGTCTACAGGGTGAGGTAACAGGAACTTCTGAGCTCTCCTAGCTCTGTGGAGGTTCTGAGGATGAACTTCTGGGTCCCTGCCCTTTTAAGACTTCTCCCGGTAAGCGCTGCCTAATCCCATTGGGGGGTAAATTCAGGACAGCCGATGGGAGCAGGATAGCTTTCTAGAGAATGGAGGCTTTCAGTTCAAAGGGGCAACTTGAATATAGACAAGGATGAATGAATCTTGTTATAAGAAATCTTAACTTTCCTTGGTTCTGGCTTAAAGTCTTGAACACCTCCCCATTCTAGAGGACATTTCAACCCTAGATGGGTTGGAATGGACAAGACAAGCCAGAAACAAGGGCAAATGACAAATATAAATTACTGAGCCTTCCATACTCCCCTTGAGTGGATTTATAATATAAGCAATATTCAAACTCTGCCGATGATACTATTCATGAAGGCTTACTCGATTAATTATAAATAAAGTGTGATGTGACTAAAGACTAACAACTTACTATATTCCAATAAAGAATACTTTTAAAATATAACGTCACATTAAGAATGACAAGGAATAGCAAATAATGATTAGATAAACTTAACCTACATGGTAAATTATATCATATATAATACTGCTAGCTTAATTGTTTAAGGCAACACATTTTTATTTTACCTTGATGGGGCGATATGATGCGTTCAGGTGTGTTAATAGCCCTACGATTTGTTAAGTGACTTTTTCTCGTAACAAGAAGACGCCTAACAGTATTAATTACAACTTAGTAAACATTAGTGCAAACTAACAAGGGGAAAATTAATGAAGTAATTCTTCATAGAGATTAAATAAGATTACACAAAAAATATAAATTTCACCAGAGACAATGGCAATTCCACAAAATATAAAGACTTGGAAGTAAAACTAATTCAGCAATCAAATTAAAACAATGCATAAATGAGCCAGGCTTTGAAAATATCTCTAAAGCTAAAGCAATGTTTGCTGGCTAAAATTTTCCCTAGTTGGGAATGCCACACCCACCAGCTATTTTGGCCTTATAAATTAGTACTTCATCATTAACTACTGTCATAAAGGTGCCACAATTGGCACAGTACCCCCTTTATGACAGTAGTTCATGATGAAGTACTAATTTATAAGGCCAGAATACCTGGTGGGTGTGGCTCTGCCAAAGCAGAGCATACAATATTCAATAAATGAATAAAGGCAGTAAAGAGGAACCGGGATTGGTTAGCTGCTGACGGAGGGAGATTGGATGAGGTAATGGTATTAGGGATGGGCTTACCTATTGGGAGGATCGACTCTGGGGCAGTCTGCGAGGCTGCACCGTTTTTGGAGTGTCCACTATGGTCATGGGTGTCCTGGCAGATTCCTATTGGAATTGACTCTCCCTCCACTGCCAGCATGTATTGTGGGGCCAAGCCAGTGGAGGGAAAGTGACCGGGACTTAGAGCTCCAGGAGGGAGACTCGAGTCTTGCCTTGGCAGTGGCACTGAGGCTGTTCCTGGCTTAGTGGAAGGACTCGAACGTGGCTCAACATCCATGAGGGACAGAGCCTGGCACCTTCAAGTGACACTGGCTGTGCAGAGGTAGTTCTTGGAGGCCCATGGCACCGGTCTGGAGCTATGTGAGGGCGGGGGCCTTGATACGGTATAAAGGTAGGAGGAGACTTAAAATCTTGTCCTAGCAGGACGTCATAACCTCCTTGTATATAAGTTGCTACTGCATGGTACTTATCTTAGAACAGCGAGGTCATGTGACTCTCAACCGGACAGTAGATAAGAACATCTTGACGTGGTTGAGGCTCTCTATCGTGATGTTTTGGTGCCTATCAACCTTAGAGCCGTAAGGAATTTTATCCTCTTGAATGATGGATACCCGCGCACCAGTGTCGTCGAAAGCTTGGACCTGGTGGGCAGGATAGTGACCTCTGGGAGGTGCAGGAGGGCCTAGAGCTGACGGGTTCATCACAGCTGTAGCAATGGTAGAAACAGGAGCTTTCTTGGGGCATCCCGCCCAGGCAGCAGTGGGCCCATGCACTTTGCATGAGTCATAGAAACTCTTGCTAAAATCAGGCCTGGGCCTGTTGTTTCTGTTCCAATGACCATTGTTCTTGCTATTAGAATGATTGGGTAGTCCATTCAGAGGAGTGGCGGCATCTTGCTGAGGAGGATCCACCTTTGAGAGGCAATGCTCCGTGGTGTGACCTGGTTTATTGCAATGCCCACAGACAAGTTTCCGTGGAGGAACACTGGGGTACTGGGTAGGCTGAGAGGTGGCAGCAGGAGCAAGAGGGAGAGCAGGGCGTATATTCTTCTTTAAAGAACTCTGCAATGGATGGTGGGTGTCATAGGCATCTGCCCATTTACAGCACTCCAAAATAGTCTTAGGGGCCTTGTTTACCAAGTGGGTGGCAAGATCAGGGGGAGCATAGGACAGGAAGTCCTCTAACTGAAAGAGTTCTAAGACCTCCTCAATAGATGATGCTTTAGAGGCCTTCGCCCACCTATGGAGTGCCGGTATCTTCTTGGCTTCCCACTCTGTCCAGGTTTGGTTACCCTCCTTGGGCATAGTCCTCCATTTCTCCCTCTACTGGTCTGGGGTTAACTTGTAAGCCCCAAGGATTGCCTCTCGGACAAGGGCGAGATCTTGTTACTCATTTAAGGGAAGGGCCTCGAATGCAGTCTGCCCTTTGCCAGTAAGATGCTTGCCAAGGAGTAGGGCCACTTCCTGAGGGGTTGGATTGAAGTTCTCGAACACTTGCTCGGCAAGATCGAGCCAGGTGTTGGGTTCGTTATCGTCCCAAGTCCTAATGAGGGTGCCCATGATGTGGAGGTGAGCTTGTGGAGGGGCAGCTTCTCTTCTCTCCTGGACTTTTCTCTCATCTCCTTTTCAGCTGCTTGGAATGCTCTTTCAGCTGCTTCTCTCCTCTCTTGTGCCTCTCTCTCCTGCTCCCTTTCTGCTGCCTGGTAGGCTCTCTCTGCAGCTTCTTTCATTTTATCATTCACCCAATTGATCAGTTTTGCACCCTCCAGCCCCATGACTCTTCCAGCTTCGGTGAAGGCCCTGGCCTCCCCCAGTGCTGCGTTACTGGCCATCTCCTCAGCAGTAAAATGCTAGTAGTCTAGCCTGAGAATGATAGGATGGAGGGCAGTTGCAAAACTGCAGATGTCGCCAGGGATATGCAGAATACTCAAAGCAGACACTTGGCAAGATGACCAGTAAATCCCTGCAAATACAGTTACTACTGGCAATTAGCGCGGCGGAAAACTCAAGCTGTAAAATCTCTGTAATTTACAGTTTGGCGGAAACTCGACACCGATAATAGACTTGGAAATAAATTTCGTAAACGCGGAACCTCAATGTGAGTATGGGTTTGGAAATAAAAAAGAATCTGGTCATGAATTTCACAGAAACTCAATGTGAAAACCTGGCAAAAATTTTTTGTAAACACAGAAACTCACGCGAATACAGCTTTGTAAATAAAAAAAGAGAGTCTGGTCTCGAATTTCACGGAAAGTTAATATGAAAAATGTGGCGAATGAATTTCGTAAACGCGGCAGGTCAACGCGAATATGGCTTTTTGAATAAAAAGAAAGAATCTGGTCACGAATTTCACGGAAACTGAACACGAAAAACGTAACCAATGCAGTTGGTAATATAAAATGTATATCGGTCTCCTTTTTTTATATTTCGTCTCGAGGACGAAGACGAGAACAGGATAAAAATTATTTTTCGTTTTTCTACAGATGCAAATCCCTGGTCTATCTTACCCTTTCAACCTAGCTATGCTCAAAATTCGTATTTTAAACGCTAACTCGTATACATTAAAGGGAAAAGGAAGAACCAGAATAAAGATCTCTCACCCTGCATAATATACTGCCTCCACCCAAACCCCTAACATGTACCCTTTTCACCCTAGCTCTTGCGAACCTAATACCCTCCGATTCTGCCAATTTAAAACCCTAGAGAATTAGGGCTGCACATGGGTCGGCTAGACAGAAGGGATGTATCACAAAAATTTCAAGGCTGCAGTAGAGATAGTTAGGCTAAGGGTAACATGTGCCCTTGTTTGTAAAGCAAAAGTACTTGGCCTTATTATTACTCTCTGGCACCGCCTCCCCCCCAAAAAAACCGTTCACCTTTGATTTTTCTTTTCCTAACGTTAAGAATTTTATGCTAAAACTTTGCTTTCCTTATTTTTTCCTCTTTTTTTTATTGACTCATCTATTCTTTTGTTCTGAACTGCTCGTTCACTCCTAGAAAAATGTAATCTAACACTAAAACAATTGGCCTTGAATGGAGGAATGAGAGATCACAACAAAGAAAAGAGAAAAAAAACTATGGCAGAAGGCCGATATTACTGAGGAAGGAGGAATTACATAAAAGCTGGACTTTAGTTTTAAATGCACTATATTTACATTAATTTACATAGGTCCAGGAACTAATAAGGTGGTTCATTCGATCCACCGGAAACACATGGCTGGGGCATCCAGAATCGGAGTTCAGAATTCTACACAAACGGGTTATTGAAAATGCAAGGCTTACTTCAAAGGGTTCCCAATTTCTCGCACAATCAGGCACGGTGTTTGTCTGCAAAGAGATTGTATCCTAGGATGAGTACCAAGGCGGGGAAACACGTGGGCAAGCATTACACACTACTTTCTTTCAATAAAAAGTTTACAGGCCACTCAGGGGGAATGAAAATGACTGGGAATTTACACAGAGATCACAGCATTGAACCAAGATTGGGGGAATGAGAAGCTAAACAAAGGAGGGAGAAGTCGCCTTGGAAGAATGGAAATGAAATACAGACAAAAGGTAAAACAATTCCTTGGCTGAACTGGAATTTACTCTCACAGTACCTGGAAATCCTGGGCTTGGTAGTCTTCTTATCTGCTGATATTTCTGTGCACTATGGAAGTATAAAAATACTTAGGACTTCCCCAGAGGAAGCAGGGGGAGCAGAAAAGGGTGAAGTGGTGTCTGCAGGGTGAGGTAACAGGAACTTCTGAAAACAAAGAGGTATCATACACTCTGTGTGCTTCTTTTCCGTATTTATTGCACATAACGTTTATCAATACACAGCAACACGGTATGGTAGATGCACTATGCAACATTTAAAATGTGACTAAAATACCATAAGTAAATTTAGACTTTAATAGCACAAAAACCATTCAGTTATTTGTATCATTAATTGATGTCTAAGTTTAATTGTGATACTTCAGTCTCACACTGAACAACTTTTTCAACATCATTCATCCACCTCTGATGATTGGCAGAAAGGGAGATGACATCATTCCTCCGTCACTATTTTTCCAGACCACTGCAAAAAAGGAAATGACATCATTCCTACGTCACTATTTTTCCAGGCTGTGATTGGCTGATCAGCCATACTGTTGATTGCAAGAAATGTAATGATAAAAAGAATAATTCTTACATACCAATTTATTCATGCACCAATACTGATAATAAGGACAAAAGAAATAAATTTACTCGCATACTTATTTTCCCAAATACATGACACTTTTTCAACATCATTCGTCCTCCTCCGATGATTGGCAGAAAGGGAGATGATGTCATTACATTACTGGTTTTCTATCCTGTGACTACCAGCCCCCATGTTGGAGTTGGAATATACACTTTGGTAATATGCTGCCGGTGTAGCATTTGATATGCACTCCCTAGTCATTATTATACGTAATATAGACTTCCCTTGAATTATTTGCACTCCCCCAGTCATTATTATACATGTAATTCCCACTCCCCTCTGTCATGATAATTGCTTTTATAGAGAAGAAACATACATTAAAGGAAAGGAAAATGTATCTTCTTCAAGTAAGTCTGCAGCAAGGAGGAATTCCCGCACATGTTTGGGGCATCTGTTCTCATGATTGTTCGAGAATACTCCGTTGTTTTGTGGAACTCCAGCACTAGAAACGCAGCGTTTGAATATGATGTAACATTTCGTCTGAGCTCCGCCCTTTCAGCCCTGTCCCAAGATCGACGTATATATATGGGACATTGAGGAAATGAAGAGATCAGATTATCTGAGAAGGAACAGAGATAAGAGAAGAAGGATAAGAGAGGAAGAGGACCGCACAAGAGAGAGTGGGAACGGAAACAAGTAAAATACATAGTTCGTAGTTGGAGAGAGAGATCCCGACATCGAGTAAACCTTTGAGAGGAGAAACGTCCTTCAAGTGGTTTTGAGAAGTAACCTGCCCTTCAAGTTTCAAGACTAATTCATTCCTTCCTGCTGTTCAAAGATAAGCCATCTGGAGTTTCTACTGTCCCCTTTTGTGAAGCCCTCGCTTTGAGCACTGATCTCAACAGTTGTTTGCCTGGCAAACAGGCATTTTACTACTGCACTGTTTCCTTCTTTTCACATATAGTCAGATTTATCTTTGTTATGTTAACAGGAGAAACCAATCTACATATATCTTTGTGAATAAGCTTCTAAATAAACTTCCGTTCTGTTTGAGTTTCTCTATATTTGTATCCCATGTTTCAATTGTTGGTGTTGAATCCTTTTTGTTTATTGTAATAAAGAACCTGAGCGGATCTCAATTTGTAAGACCCTCCCATCCATAATGCTATGCAGTATTATGTACTCTGCACTCTATAGTTGCTTTCATATTTAGGGTTTAGGGATAATTGTATACTTGTTTACAATTATCGTCATGTTTATATGTATTGTTATTCATTTTATATGCTGCTTAAATGGATGTAGTTACTTATGGTTACCGACGAAAAAGACTGTCGAAGATATAAGTGATTATGCATTTTACTATTCCTTTTCTAACGGGGAACAATGTAAAGTAAGAAATTATTCATTTACCATTACCTTCCAAGTCGTAATCATACACACTTTTCAAACTTGCAGCGTCTCTTCCACTATCGCTCTGTTCGTTTGCTTTCTGCTATCACCCTCTACCCCCACTTGATCTACTCTTTTACCGGCGTTCAATGGCATTAGCCTCCCCAGTGCTTGCCGTAAAGCCTAAATTCCATACTCCAATTCAATCTTATAAGTTTTTAACAACCATTGGATATAAGCAAAAGGAATTTAAGGACAGGCTTCCTGAGGAATTTTCCATGTATTTACGATACATAAGTATAAAAAAGATCGATATAACTCCTGTTGTATTCTTAAAACTTCAAACTATAGAACAAAAACTTAGCATAAACAGATCTGAAAAAAAACTGCTCGCTCATCATACAATGATCTTTATCAGTTTTGGTGCTGCTTGTTTTCCTCTTCTACGTTTTAATAATTTGGGAAATAAAGATAATTATCCCGCTTCCAAACAATTCAAAAGATGTTCTCTCATTTTGTTATTATCATAAGAAGCTGTCGAATTTCCATCTTCCAAAAACTCTTATTGTGTTCGCAATTGCATACTCACCACAATCATAATCCTTTGGTTGGCGGTCACATGGTAGAAGATGTACTTATTACATCTTGGACAAGAGCGGAGTATCTACTTTTCAACTGTTTTTCTGCTGACTCAGACAACCTTTCGGATGACAAGCTGTCTGGCACTTCTATCCTCATCTCGTTGTTGAAGAAGTAAACCTAACCAAATGAGGGGAAAATTTCTAAATCCCTTAACCTAACCTAACCTAACTTAACCCACTGAGTGAAAAAATTCTAAGTCTCTTAACCTAACCTAACCCATTGGCGCAAGATGTATACTCTACAGATGAATAAAACCCCATTTCACATAAATACGAATATGATGTGTGAAAAAATTCTAGTCCCTTAACCCAACCTAACCTAACCTAACCTAACCCACTGATTGAAAAAATCATAAGTCCCTTAACCAAACCTAACCTAACCCACATGAAATACCCAACACCACTTTGGCTCAAGATATACTCTATGGACGAAAAATCACCATTTCACATAAATATGAATATGAGGGGAAAAAATTCTAAGTCCCTTAACCCAACCTAACCTAACCTAACCCACTGAGTGAAAAAATCATAAGTCCCTTAACCAAACCTAACCTAACCCACATGAAATACCCAACCCCATTTTGGCTCAAAATATACTCTACAGACAAAAATTTCTAAACTCCATTCAATTTCAAATAAGCAATTGATAAGCACCCACAACAGTCACCGTTTCTCCATGACTCACTGCCAGGTGCACAACATGTCATATCACGTGATTGTATGAATACAAAAAGATTTCTAAACTCCATTCAATTCAGATAAGCACCTGATAAGCACCTACAACAGTCACCATTTCTCCATGATTCACTGCCAGGTGTACAACATGTCATATCGCGACGGTGCGCATTCACGCGAGGCACACAACACGACGCAGCTATCACATCTCAATAATGCGTCTCCATGTCCAGTGGCATACCCATAACACACACACACACACACATGACACGACATACCGCTTTAGCGAAACCTCATACAAGGGTGATAAAAAGACGATAGTAACCACCTGCACACACACACTCTGATAATTCCGCAGGTTTCGCTGATGAGAGTTAATTCCCGAGACCTGAAGTGAAAAAGACATTTAAAATTGCTACTGCCGGTATATAAGCTCAAACAGCAGTAAGACCTACATCAGTACACCAACAGGTTGCTCTACTCCACAACATCTCCACGAGCAGACATGGGTAATTCCACCAGCAACAGTGGCGATGGAACTTTGAGTGACAGCTCCATTGAACTTCCATTGCCGTGGCATATATGTATGCCACCGAAGGCTCGGACTACCCAGAGGACTGCTGAGTCTGCTGTCAACATTGAAAGAAGAGGAGTGAACAGGGATGGGAACAGAACCGACCTGGGACGATTCTTAACAGGAGGTGCCGCAGGAAGCCCCACTCTCCAGGCTGGTGAGAATAATTCTTTTTATATAGAAGTTTGTCAAGATGTGACTCAATGTCAAAAATGCACATCGTCGCTGCCACATTTGCATATAAAACAACCAGTTTATTTTTATTAAATTTTTTACTCATTATTGCTCAACTCTTGGTTGATTCCTGTCATGGTAATTACTTTATAGCAAAGAAAGATAAAGGAAAGGAAAACGCATTTTCGAGAAGTTCAGCAGCAAGGTGGCATTCGCGCATGTGTTGGAGGTGCCTGTTCTCATGATGGTTCTAGAATCGGCAGGAGTGTTATGGAACTTGACAGACGCTGACGTGTCGTGAGAAAAGCCGTGATTTCTGATGCAATACATCTTCGAGATTCTTCTAAATCGTTCCCAAAATCTCAGGAGCCTGTGACGTTCACTAAGCCCCGCCCCCAGAATGCCGTATAAATACGATGGACAAAGTAGGAGAAGGCAGATCAACAGTTAATCACAGAGATCAGAGATCATCAGTAAGAGCCACAGATCAGATTATCAGTGAGAGATTAGCAGCAGAGATCGTCAGAGAGAGATAAGAGAAGAAGGAACCAACGAAGGATCAGAGAGGAAAAGTCGCTCGAGAGTTGGTCGAATTCTGGTCAAGTTGTCGTCAGGAGTAGACGACTGAGGCATTTCAACGTAGAGCAAGACTTCAGAGAGGAAACGTTCTGCAAGAGGTCTAGAGAAGTTCCTGCCCTTCAAATGTCAAGAATAGACATTATTTTCTGCAATTCGGAGTCAAGAAGACGTCTGCAATCGCAGTTCTCCTTTTGTGTAGCCATCGCTTCGGGTCGCAAAACTGGCCAGCAAGTATTTGAATTACCTCACTTCTTCCCCAGTTCACGCATTGTAAGATTTTACTTTTTTTATGTAAATAGGAGACCCCATTCTGCATTTATCTTTGTTAGTGAGCTTGTAAATAAACCTTTGTTGTTTTAGTGTTTCAACTGTTGATGTTAAATTCTTTTTGTTTATCATAATATCGAATCTAGAGTGAACCTCTCTCTAGTCGGTTTGTAACATTGTGGCAACCTTGGCCAGTAATATTCAGCTTTAACAATTTGAAACAGGGAAAATATAGAAAGAGCCAGAATGAGTGAGATGGTGAAAGAGTTTATTGAGTCGGGTAAGCTTCTAGGTCTAGAGGGGAATGATCTCCGTGAGTATGTTGAAAAGAAAGAAAGAGAAAAGTATGAGAGAGATGAATGAGCGGCTGAGAGAGAAGTAATGAAAATGCAGCATGAGCAGGAAGAAAGAGAGAAAGAACGTATGCACGAGTTGGAAATCGCTCGGTGAAGGCAAAGCACTCTTAACAGTCAGTCAGGCCAGAACGAAAATGAAACTGATAGGTTAGGTATGAGTGCAGTGTTGAAATTAGTACCAAAGTTTGATGAGGAAGATGTAATGACATATTTCATGTGTTTTGAGAAGTTAATGGAAAGAGTAGGTTCTCCTAAACAAATGTGGACTTTATATTTACTGTCAGTTTTGGGTGGCAGGGCATTGACTCTGTATAGTTGCATGTCTAAGGAGGAATGTGATAATTATGATATTGTGAAAGAAACTGTTCTTAGCGCATACAGGTTAGTACCGGAGGCGTAACATAAGAAATTTAGAAGTTTGGAAAAGAACGAAAATATTACGTATGTAGAATACGGTAAGAAGTTAGAAAGGCTGTTTTTTGGTTAACTTCTGCTAAAGTTGATGATTTTGATAGTTTGAAGACATTAGTTTTGTTAGAAAACTTCAAAGATAACGTATCCCTGAGATTAAGCTTTATATAGAAGATAGGCGAGAAGTATCTTTTGCTGGAGCAACTAGGTTATCTGACGAATATAGTCTAACTCATAATTCCTGTTATACATGCGGAAAACCTGGTCATACGTCTAAGGTTTGTAAGAGTAAGATGGCATCTAGTGGCTCAGAATTAACTTGTTTCCGATGTAATGGGAAAGGGCATTTGGCGAGAAATTGTGCAGTAGAAAGGAAGGACGGTAAGAAACCAGTATCACTAGTTAACCTTTCGTCAAGTAGGAATGATGTGATGAAACTAGGAAAATTTTTGGTAAATTTCTGTCAGAAGGCATAGTTTCCTCTCTTGGAGGAGTATTTTCGAGAAAAGTAGTCTTGCTTCCAGACACAGGAGCTGCTGTCTCACTGATTAGGAGAGAGAATGTGCTGAACAGGACAGAAATCAATATGGAAGAAAAAGTCATGTTAGGTGGATTTGTGTTCTTTGTCCTTTGTTGAAGTTGAATTTAGAAAGTCAGGTAGTGTCAGGAGAAGTGAAACTTGCAGTTGTCGACAGTTTGCCCATTGATGGTGTTGAGATTATTGTCGGTAATGACTTAGCTTTATCCAAGAATGTGAATCCTGTTGTGAGGGATATTCCAGCACCTGAAATGGAAGTAACTAGGTCGGGTTTAGATACAGGGTTTAGATACAGCCATGCACTACAGTCATAATTTGTTTGTGGATTCGAACGAGAGTGAGTTCGTGGATTCGAACGTGAGAGAGTTCGTGGATTCAAACGAGTGTGATAGAGGTGGCGAGGTTGATCTTGGCATGAGTGTGGCTGAGAAACCTGACTCTATTGTTGACAGTGATGCCCACCCGGAAGGTGTAGCTGTCGAGAGTAACGTAGTAAATGTACCAGTATCTAGTACTAGTTATGGTGATGAATTAGGCAATAACGTTTTGAATAAGGATGAGCTAGTCAAGTCGCAGAGAGAGGATGAGACACTAACCTGAATTTTTGAATGTGAGCTGGATGATGATCTTGATGATATGTGTAAGGAAACTTTTTGTTTAAAGGATGAAGTTTTGTGTTGTTATGTTCGTCCGAAATCAGGTAGTAAACATGATCTTGGAGCGAAAGAGACAAATTTCTGTGTAAGAGATAAAGTTTTAGTACTAGTCCAGAAAGAAGGTCCCTCTTTACCTTATAAGTTCGAAGGTCCTTTTTCAGTGTTAGAGGAGAGGGGAAATGCACATTATGGAATTAATGTGGGTAAGAGTAGAGCAAAGGCAATGAATGTAAATTTGCTTCAGTGTTCGATATGACAGTGTTACTGAGAGAAATTAGTTTTGATAAAACGCAAGAGGTGTTTTAGCATTTCAAAGTTTTAATCAGAGATCAGAAAACGGAAAAAGTAAGAGAAAAAGATAATGTGATAGCTAATAGCCTCTCTAGAGTTTTCAGAATGAGTAGCCTAATGACCGTTTCCTGTTTTGGCACGAGTGGTTGAGTGAATGAAGGTGTTAAAGCTTTATGCAGAATTGTTCCCCTGCTGTTTAATTCTTGTTTCTCTTTAGAAAAAAAATAAAATCAGTTGATTTAATTTTTTTCTCTTTTTGGGGTGGGGACATGTCATGGTAATTGCTTTATAGCAAAGAAAGATAAAGGAAAGGAAAACGCATTTTCGAGAAGTTCAGCAGCAAGGTGGCATTTGCGCATGTGTTGGAGGTGCCTGTTCTCATGATGGCTCTAGAATCGGTAGGAGTGTTATGGAACTTGACAGACGCTGATATGTTGTGAGAAAAGCCGCGATCTCGAGATTCTTCTAAATCGTTCCCGAAATCTCGGGAGCCTGTGACGTTCGCTAAGCCCCGCCCCCAGAATGCCGTATAAATACGACGGACAAAGTAGGAAAAGGCAGATCATCAGTTAATCACAGAGATCAGAGATCATCAGTAAGAGCCACAGATCAGATTATCAGTGAGAGATTAGCAGCAGAGATCGTCAGAGAGAGATTAAAGAAGAAGGAACCAACGAAGGATCAGAGAGGAAAAGCTGCTCGAGAGTTGGTCGAATTTTGGTCAAGTCGTCGTCAGGAGTAGATGGCCGAGGCATTTCGATGCAGAGCAGGACTTCAGAGAGGAAACGTTCTGCAAGAGGTCTAGAGAAGTTCCTGCCCTTCAAGTATCAAGAATAGACATTATTTTCTGCAATACGGAGTCAAGAAGACGTCTGCAATCCCAGTTCTCCTTTTGTGAAGCTATTGCTTCGGGTCGCAAAACTGGCCAGCAAGTATTTGAATTACCTCACTTCTTCCCCAGTTCACGCATTGTAAGATTTTACCTTTTTTATATAAATGGGAGACACCATTCTGCATTTATCTTTGTTAGTGAGCTTGTAAATAAACCTTTGTTGTGTTAGTTTTTTCTTCTATTTTCGTATCCCCAGTTTTAACTGTTGATGTTGAATTCTTTTTGTTTATCATAATATCAAACCTGGAGTGAACCTCTCTCTAGTCGGTTTGTAACAATTCCTTACCCGATAATTGTGGTGTAGATTATATGTATGTGTACACCAATATTGTTCAACTAACTGTTTTTGGAGGAAAAGTAGTAAATATATTGGATTGTTTTACATTAGAGAGTGGCAAAGGGAAGGGGATACACAATACGATATACAAAGTGCTGAACATGAACATTCTAGAACAGATTTCAATCATCATCACTGACCAGAACGGAAGGCGCATTAATTTCAATAATGACATGAGCGTCACCTGTGTGCTTCATATAAGACTCAGCTAGGGAGGTATGTATAAAACCTACATTCTTTTCCACCTTTATATTATTCACTTTCGCGAACTTGTGTAATTAAGAACGCTCTAATGAGCGCTCTGCTTAATATTCAAGGGAGAGAGTATAGGTTTTTTAAACAGGTATGAAGGTCATCTTAACCCCACGCTCGGAGGTCAAATTCAAAACATTGTTCTTGTCCAAACCCTTAAGAAAGGAAGCGGGTCTAGAAGACATTTTGCTTTTCTATCCAAGTCATAGAAGAGGTGGAGGCGTATTTTCAGCCATAGCCAGCATTGCACACAGGGTACTCCTTTTCCTGTTCAATGCTGCTAAACCTTCAGTTAAAGAGTTTGGTAGATCAGTGCTTTCGGATGTAGTGAACGATCAGCTGCTCCTGAGGGAATCTTTAAAAAGGCATGGAGTGACAGCTCTCAAAAGAACAGGTAGACGCGTTCTAAAGGGTAGTGGGAGGGTCGACAGGAAAAGGTTGAGTGGAGTAAAATGTGTACTAGCTCGGTCGGTTACGAAGACGAGGAAGAAAAGGAGAAAGAAGAATGGGCGGGTTAAATCGAGAAGTAAATATAACAAGGTTGTGTATGATCTTTAATTCATTCACCATTTGTCAGCGGGTGCACACGCACACATTCTCTCCCTCTTGCAATTTTGTGAAATCATGGGTTCTGGTTCCTAATGTGCCAGGGATGGGAAACAAGGTTCCCGTC
>NC_087206.1:51712707-51717707 GCF_015104395.2 Macrobrachium nipponense | reverse complement strand
TATACATATATATATATATATATATATATATATATATATATATATATATATACACATATATATATTATCTATATATATATCTATCTATATATATGATATATATTTATATCTATAATATATATATATATATATATCTTCTATACATCGTGCTACAAATGTGCTGTAATATCCAATTCGCTCAACCTCGGAATTGCTCTTCAGTTAACAAATATGAAAATATATTAATTCCGAGGTAGAGCGAATTGGATAACAAAATCGAGAAATTGCTAAATCTAAAAATGGCAGTTCCTTATTAGATTCCAAGTCCATTGTTAACTAAATACAAGTACTCAAAATGATGATATTTTGGTCTAAGCTTTGGGATGGTATGTAACATCCTCAGGGTGAGGACTTTCCATCTTGATCTACTCATATATAACCAATAGTTTTTAGGGACATGGTACACTTGTCTACATATTAAGTACGCCTGAAGTCAATGACACAAGAAGGTTTTTGTCCAACAATTTTTTAAAGGATCAATTACACTCACATTTTGGTTAAGTAAAAAAAATTATCATTCATATAATATCTTAACAGTAATGTTTTTTTTTAATCGGCAAAAGTCAACAGTTTTATCTTATAAACTTAACCTGTTGAAAATCTAATAAACATTTAATGGTACAAGGTTGTTCTTTTATCTCAGTTAATCATGGTTACTTCTTGGGTCTTTTCCGACATGAAATTTACGTATCTGCTCTGCAGTTTGCTGCTAAGTGAGCAGGAAAATACACAAAAATTAGACATAATCTAATGACAATTTATTCCCAAATAAAATTTACGTAATTTTGCATTCGTTTGCCAGCAGGATAAGCTGAGTGAGGATCTGTGCTTGAGCGTTGACAGTTATGGCTATTGACCCTAAAGCACATGTTATTCAGTTTTTCACAAGTTTCTTCTCATCCTTGTAGTTGTGTTGCCATATCGTAATCTTTTGATCTGCTCTTGCAAAAACAAATCCCTCCTTCTCTTACCCGTTTCATAATTTTTCTTTTTATTTAACAGAGATTCTTTACTTCTTTCTCGTATCCGTCATAGTGAAAGCTAAAACATTTTAATTAATAAAATAACTGGTTTTGTGTAGAAATCTCTCACACAAGGAAAATATATCATTGCTTGCGCTCCCGTTTCACAGTAGTTAAAGTGCATGATTATTCTTAATTCAAGAATCGGAAATAAAAATGAAAGCCCTTCTGACATTTCGAGACGAAAAAGGTTATCAATTTTCACGCTGAATGACGTTTGATCAGTAGTACATAAATGGTGTTGATTATGAGAGTTCAAAATGAATGCTATCTTCATCTCTAGAAGTACAAAAAGGTAAGTAAGGCAACGCTGCTCTGTTAGGAAACTATATTAAGGTTTATCTTCTTTTTTTTGCTTTACTTATATATTAAAAGTAGCTGTACATTGCTGTTTTTTTTTATGATCAGTGTTAACGTAATAGAACCTTCATGATGAAGGTAAATTTTTAAAAGGGTGAAGAATATATTTAACCTTTTAAGAATAAAAAAAAAAGAGTCGTAAATAGCTTAAACGTCTGATAAACTAAGCTAAATCCTGAATATAAAGGAGTCAATGGTTTTTGACGTATACGCGTTGCCTTGCGTTTTCGTTTAAGATTATGCCCCTCACTGCTACTTGGAATTATTAATTAGACGTAAAGTAGAATTTCCCAAAATCATTTTAGTATTTGTACATTCCTTTTCAAGAAAATGTTCGTCATCTTTTCATTTCAGGGAGTGACGAGATGGTTGCAAATTGCTTACTTGAGCGCGTTCCGTGGCTTTACCTCGTCATTGCCATCGTCACCTTGGTCACCCTCCTGTTAATAACTATATCAGCTATACGGCGCCACCGTATGCAGCTGGCTAAGAAGCGCCAGCAAGATGCTCGAAGGGTGTCCACTCAAGAGTCAATTCTGCCACCGAAAGAAAAAAGTTTAAGTGCCTACGCCCTGGACTACACAGACATGGATTTTGAGACAACCGTTTGAAGGAGTATGGGAAGTTTATTTCTATTTCTTTTTATCGTCGTATTTTTGTTTTTCCTGAATGCTCCAAGAATTTAAATGTCCCGTGATTGCAGGGTGTCTGCTGCCCATCCTCATCAGTATTCTACGAAACAGGTACATCAGGTATTTCTTGTTGGGAAGAAAACCAATACAGGATATAACTGATTATATTAACAGAATTATGGCCGTTACCGGTGTCTAGCAACATTAGAAGGAATGATTATTTGTTGTTAGTGAAGGCGCAGTAGTTGAGCGTGCCTGCCGAGGAAAAACCGGGACTGTATGGAGCTTCAGCGATGACCACAGAAACATCCTGGAAAGCTACTTGTGTGTTTTTAAAACTGTCAATAACAATGAAATAAAATTCTGTGAGGCAAAAGTGAGAAAGGTAAGAATAGACATAAGAAACGATTCCATAACATTGCGCCGAAAAGCTATGTAAACTTCTTAATCATTTTGGTGTTTCTTTAAAGTCAATATCGCGGACTGGATAATAAATTGCGTGACGATCAAATTAGTATGTAGCAGAACATTTTGGTTTCAAGTTTTTAACCTTTTATTTGCAGAATCATACTTTGGTCATCAGGACACCTTTATCCGGTCAGTTTTTACTCTTCAAGTTCCTAACCGTTAGATTTCATCGTCTTAATTATATACTTCACCTACGTACATTCAACATTTGCGCTGTTAGGTGATGGTTTTCAGCATATCTGTACCATCGTCTCTTCATCATCATTATTATCATCACTCTCTGCATCATTCGAAAGTTCTCATCGATTGTCTAAAGCAATACTCTACTAATAATCCTCATCATTGTCATCATGTCAAGAAATTTTCCTGTAGCAACACCTGTCCCCGGAATTTCGTTGGCCCTTTTGCAATTGTTCTCGTTGAGCCTCAATAACTTTCAGTGATGACTATTTTACCACCTTTTTGTAGGTCATCTAATACACCTTTCTACCCTCTCTCCTTTAGTTTAGGATGACATCCCCTCAATTCCTTTTAGATGAATGCTCAATACTTCATTAATCAATTCCATATATTAGTTTTAATCGCTTAATATTATTTAACGAACAAGACAACAGTACCACTGTACCAGTAATCTGCGTTACGTAGCTATGCTGAAATCTGAGGGCAGCCTATGCTATCGAATGCTCAAGTGATTTAATTCAAATTTAAGAAAACAAACAGATACTCTCCCAAAAATACATAGACGTAATTATGATTTTCGACTGTGGTCTGAACTGGCGCTCATAATGACCATCTAACGAATTAACACAAGGATTAAGACTATATCATCTTTACGTACACCCATCATTGCGGTTAAGATGACATTTTCTAGGGATCTGAATATATATTTAAACATATGTGCACGTTTTACGCAAGCGTGAATGAAAATGAATCATAACAAAGGTAATGAGATATATTTGCACATTCTGTATTTACTCGCATGAAAACAAGAATATACCAGGTATTATCATATTCATAATATGCTATACAGACATAAATCTCTCGCTCTCTCTCTCTCTCTCTCTCTCTCTCTCTCTCTCTCTCTCTCTCTCTCTCTCTATATATATATATATATAATATATATATATATAATATATATATATATATATATATATATAATATATATATAGATAGAACTAGATAGATAGATAGATAGATAGATAGATAGAGAGATTGGTGATAGAGAGATAGATATTCAGTTTAGTAGGCATTAACCTACCCTTCCTGCCAGAACTAATACAAATTACATATGTGAGATGGGCTCAATAACGATTTCTGCAGGTAATGTGTTATACTTCGATCTACTAAGAATTATGAATCTTTTAATAGTTTTACGCAAGCATTTATCATACATGAGACTTATTAGGGGGGTTTCCAGTGCTAATAAGTGACCATAGGACCATAACATATTAAATATTTTTAACATAAATGTGTAAGGATCTTCATTATTTCTTTATTTTATTGTTTGTTATAGTAACGTTTAGTTGCTTCTTATCTGAATTAGTTTTATATTTGCGTTGTCGTTTCTTGCTTTACATATTGTTAGTTGTTAGAGTCTCAGGAGGCTTACGAAGATACAGTGCAGTTTTCTTACTTTCTTACCACACTAGTAGAAATAATACAGAAAATATACGAATCGAAGTATGAGCCTTTCTGGAATCTTCTTGACCCACAACTGGTGAGGCTCTCCACCTTACTCCGCTCGACTATCTTCTATCTTCTCTCTCTTCATGCTTGCCGTCTCGAAGGTTCTTCAAAGGAAAGTGTCCAGTCCAGGCGGGTAATCTCTTCTGTTCCGCCTTGTAGTCGTCCTTATTGGTTGAAGATTATTCAACGACGTCCCTTGGGTGTGATTAATTGACTTAATCCCTCCTTCGTAGGTGGGACTACTGTCGTCACCGAAAGTCTTAAGTTTCGGCGAGAGTTCAAAGGTTAGGTCACAGGTGAGATGGGTAGGCAGTTTTTAACGGTTGCGCAAAGACTATTCCGACACCATTGTTTTGACGACAAATTCACGAAACTTCCTAATCGTTACTCTCCCTCTCTCTTTTTCTGTCTCGTTTCTCTATTATACATTCTCTCTCTTTTTCTCTTTCTCTGTCTAATATTTGTCTATTAATGGTTCTCTCTCATTTCTATTTCTCTTTTATAGTAACGCTATTCCTAACTGATATTCTTCTAGCTACCAGTACAAATGATAAATTAAAGATTTTTAATATATAGAAAAGGAAAAATATTAATATAGACTATAAAAATAGATATATATATATAAATATATAGAGACGATATTTATATAAATATATATATTATATAATATATATATATATATATATATATATAATATATATATAATATACACACACACACAACACACACACATATATATATATATATATATATATATATATATATATATATATATCTATATACTATATAGTAT
>NC_087206.1:51665207-51695207 GCF_015104395.2 Macrobrachium nipponense | reverse complement strand
TATTTTTTTCAGTAATAGGTAGATAGCCAATAAATAAGAATTGCTTGACATTGGATATAGGAGTTATCAAATCAAGCTTGTCTACTATGTTTTTGAAAATTACCAACTATTCCCTACGTCTTGTCAATCTGATTGTGACCTATAAAGTAGACTGTGATTTCTTAGGACACTTATTTTGGGAGTTAGACTAATAATCGAAGTGTTTTTGTATTTATTAACATATTTTGTTGGTTTGTTCATTATGACAATTATCAGTGGAGAGGTTTCAGAGTTCATAAAGGTGTACTGCTTTGCTTGTATTTACATTTTTATGTCATTGTTGCCAGAGGTCTAGCCTTCGTTCCGTATAGCCAATCATCCATCGAGAAAGAGGGAAGAAATGCTGTCATAAGTTACGTAACGAGTGCGTTCGAAACCTGTTCTCTGAGTAAGTTGGCCCGTCTTCAAAAAAAGTCACTTTAACATTATAAGTACCAAATTTATTCAACATACGTAATGCAGAATACAGTCAAAATTTATGTGTAGATATAATGTGTATTCTGAATAAGCGTTATATTTATGAAATGCATAGATAAAAAGTTATTGCGAAAAAACCGTGTTACAGAGGCCCTGAATCTCAAAGTAGGCTTTTGCAAGGATCTAAGTTCTGCTGTGATTCAACAGTAATTTCGAGTCTTTGACTAGTGATCTAATCACCTTAAGATAGTCTTTGTGCTACGAGATAGTGGAGAGCATTATTAATTGTGTGATGTTGCCTACCTGTTGACTAGGAGAAAGCTCCTTGTTTCTATTGTCCTTGACCCTCAGCCCCAGCTTCAACAAGAAAGGTGGATTGCTGCTACGAAGATAGTCTAAGACTTAATATTCTAAGAAAAATGAAAGAGAGAATGAAGTGGTGTCGGAAGTACTCTGCCAGAGGGTCCTAAGAACTGTCAAATTTCGAAAGGCAGACACCAAATGATAAAAAGCTTAGGAGCCTCCAAGGGAGATTAAGACTAGGCAGCTGTTTTGTTTTTAATTCGACCTTTGGTGTCTAAATATGAGGTACAAAACCAAACGAAATGCAATTAGAATTTTAAGAAAAGAAACTCATATTGACCTCAAATGTAAAAGGTTCATTAAATATTTATATTGAATGAATAAGAATTAGTCCCTTACCTCGGCAACATCTTCAATGCCAGATCTGACCTATGCCTTATGATAGAGAGGATCAACTATAAACGACTTCCCTTCCTTGGAGGCGTCCTTCGCAACCCTGACAACAATTTGAAACCGTGTAGTACATAAAGGCTAGCAATCCAGCACACTTCCTCATCAATACCTGTGAGCTCACCATTTATTACATAGGATTTACTGTCGGTGCATACATGTGATGTACACCTCTTCCAGAGCAACAGTTAGGTTACCCAAAACTCTTTAGAAAATGACTTACCAAACAAAACTGTCAAAAAGTTCATCTAGAAGATTATAGTCTAACAGTATGGCAGCTAATTTGCAGGGTTATGTGTAACAGTAAATGAAAAGACAAATGCTATGAAATGGATTTTGCAATAAAAGATAACCAACAGTGTTTGCCCATCTGGCTGTAACAAACGTATAATTACTGCCATATGATATATATTAAAAATATTGTTTTCCTCCCTGAAAATAACATCAGACACAACCTCATCTTATTTAGCCCAGTTCCAAAAGACTAGCATATAAATACGATTTTGACCGTGAAGAAAGTGGGCCTCATCAAACACCACATATTGAGATAACTAGGATATACCTATCAAGGAGATTGGCCAACCACCTTTAGTACATTGCTTCAAAAGGAACTACAAGGGAAAAATTGACCTCTGTTTCATAAGTGAAATAGATGTATAGAAAAAATACATAGCTATGAACAAATTCCGGGAACCTCACAGTTCTTGAGATATTATCCTTTAAAGAGGAAAAGCCATAGTAGATCAACATACATATGATGAATTGTTTTTTCTTTGATGAAAATTTCTTTGTTGACGACTTCCGGCTTTAAGGGTATATGTTTTGACAGAGCTTTGAATGGTTATTGCTCCATAAAATGTTCTGCCTGTCTTCTTTCACTCTCTCTTGTTTTCCACTAACTGTGATTCACAACAGTCAACTCAAGGTACTTATTTTAGTGTCAATAGTTGAATACGGGTGTCAAATTGTTGGCTCACAGCTAGGCGGAAGGAACAGAGAGCGACAGAGGGGAGAAAAAGAAGCATACGAGTATTCATTGCTCCATCAAACCACAAGTCACCCAGACACCTTTGTTTGCCTTGATGGTAATCTGAGAATCAACAAGGAAAAGCAGAAATGGGCATGGCTATCAGTCCAAAATATGTTTGCTTCAAAAAGACTAAGGAACATTTTATTTACCCATGTCCTATGAGAGAAAACACTGGCACTATACATCAGTATAGGTGAAATCAGTGAAAACATAATTAAATATAGAAAACAGGAATTTAAACGTGATAATTATATTTCACCCACATAAAAGTGTAGATTAACTAATTTACGAGACTAGAAAGTTTCTCCATGAAGCCCCAAAAGACTAGACCCTTCAATTCATGAGAAGGTCTCATTGACGTGTAGCCATTTTGTGCCATCATAGCTTAATATACTAGTTTCTTCCGAATTTAGATTTGTTAGCTATGCTGGTCTCAGGTTCCTAGGATCCCACAGTGGTGGTGATGTTTTTACTAGGTAGTACTGTCTTATAAGCATCTTATAGGTCTGAATGGATCTTAGGTAACTTGAGTATTTATATAAAATATGATGATATATGTTCTAGCATGGTCTGCCCTCTGAGTTAAGCTACTGATACCGGGGGCATGAGGAATCTGTTGAAACACTTGCGCGAGAATAGGTCTAGATTCATACTCAAAGTTCGACTGATGATGCTGAGCCAAGAATCGCGCTTTAGTGCAGACATCAAGCTTGGCCTTACTCCAGTATATGCAATGACCAATATCTTGCACATTACGAAAATTCCTGATCTCTCAGGGTCACATCTTACTAGAAATGGTTGCATTAATCATTGGGAAATAGTTTTAATCTTCCAGAAATCAAGTTCATTACAGTCATTGTTTGTAGTTTATCAGAATGTTGCTCATATACGGGTATTTTTCCAACAATGTGCATGTCCGTTTAGTGCAAGTGGCTCCAGGAGGTATTGGCATACTGGCTCTCTGTAACTCTTGCAGCATGGGATGAATATATATATATATATATATATATATATATATATATATATATATATATATATTATATATATATTTATCTCATGCTGGAAGAATTACTGAGGGCCAGAAGGCCAGTACCTCCTGGAGCCACTTGCACTAAGCGGACATGCACATTGCTGGAAAAATACCCGCATGTGTGCAATATGAACAGAAAAACAAAGGGAGAAACATACATAAATCCCTAAAAACATACGATTAATGGAATAAAGTTATGAAAAGGCGAAGTTTACGCAATATGAATATATATATATATATATATATATATATATATATATATATATATATATATATATATATATATATATATATTATATATATATATATATATATATATATATATATATATATATATATATATATATATACACTAGTAATTTGTTAATTTACATAAGTGCTCAAGTAAATCTAAAACTGGAACCCTAAAAGGCATTCTTCAAACAATAAAGCTCTGCTTACAGAGAGGATCGAGTATATTTGCTTTATTTGCTAACACAGAACTAATAAAGAAACATTTATCTTGAAACTTCGGAGTCCACCGTAATCTCGATAGTTTCTCCTATTCCCAACAAAATTACTTTGTGTGGACTTTCTACGCAAGATGCGGCAAAGATCAACTGTGTGAGAAAAGTTATCTGCTAGCGCAGACGAACATCTTTCAAATTGTGTCTATATCATGAACTGCAAAGTAATCTTTTGAAATGAACGGGCATGTCAAAAGAGGTGATTGGTCTTCCACCACTTTGAGATACTTGGATCAGACATAAAGCTGAAGTGGCGTAAAGTTTCTAAAAGAAAGAATAGAAAAAATATATTATTGGGCCTCCCATCTTAACTCTTAGACAACGAGGGACTTCACAAAAGAGCGTTAAGAAACTCAGACGTTTTCAGTGCTACCTGATATTTTTATGCAAACGAATCACTAGACCTATAGTGATAAATTATGTTCAGAACAACAATGTTATTTGAAGGTAAGATAGCCTTTCAAATAGACTCGTATAAATACATAATTTCACAAAGTTGAAAATCTATATTTTGCCTCCTAGTTGCTGCTTTGGCTCAGGAGGTGGAACCACTGCACATCCCTTTTCTCTACCTGCTTTCTTTGGGCAGTATGCTATCAGTCCAATTAAATTTTTTTGAATATTTAACTTTAAAAGGAAATAAATCGAATGTGATAATAACGAACACACACACATACGCACACACACATACACACACACACACACACACACACACATATATATATATATATATATATATATATATATATATATATATATATATATATATATCAAGTTTAGAAAGGTTGTTTGAATCTGCTAAACAGTTATTTGGCCAGGTATAATTGGATGAACTGACCATTGGACCAGTCGTTAATTAAATTAATGGGTGTTGTACCTCCGGACGTTGGAACAAATATAGTTGAACAATCCGTATGATCCGGCTTAAGTTGCCTTTATCAAACTATATCTTATAAGCCTATCAGTAAAAGTTCATTGATAAGAGGTAAAATGAACTACTATAAAAATATAGTGAATTTACTCAAAGCGTTATAATATTTCGTTTTCTCAAATAATTTCTATCGCTCTATTGGAAATTGGTTTTCCATATGGAAGTTGTTTCCAGCCGCCTGGAACGATATCCAAAACAGACAAATATCCTTAAAACGCCTTTTTAATTGATGAGGTTTTGGATTGAACGAGGAAGATAGTAGAGGAAGGATATAAGATGAAGAACGAGTTCCTATCAGATTCATAGAAAAGGGATCATGCTTCCTAATGAATTAATAAATTATTGAAAACTATTCTATATTTTGAAATGTTGAGTGTTTGGATAAGCATTCTATTGTCCAGTGGGAATCTGAAATTCCTCTGACTGGCACAATTCCGTAAATAAATATCCTCGTCAGTTCTCCAGATCACATGAAGATATAAATAATATTTTTTGAGTATCTCTAAGAAAAATGAAAACCGCAATCTGAACCTCAGGGATCTTAACACTCCCAACACTCAAAAAGCACACAACAAATTTTATCTTCTAAAGGTCGAGTAATCAAAGGGATCTATGAATTTCAGTAGTAACACAAAATTTATAATTTTGTTTTCTAAAGTGTACCACATTTAGTTCCTATGGGTAAATAAAACAACAAATAAAGTGTCACCATTAAATATTTATATATATATATATATATATATATATATATATATATATATATATATATATATATATATATATATATATACATACACACACTTGCATTAAGCTACAAATGTCCTTTGATATCCAATTCGCTCTACCTCAGAATTGATATATTTCCACATATGTTAACCGACGGGGAATACTTTAGTTGATAATAATTTCGTCCTCTCGTGGATTCGAACCAGCGCACAGAGGAGAAATCAGGATTTCAGTGGCGTCTAAGCCGACCGGGCCATGAAGTGAAAAAGGGCTGGTCGGTTTAGGCGTCTCTGAAGTCTCCTGATCTCTCCTTGCGCTGGTTCGAATCCACGAGAGGACGAAATTATTAGCAACTGAAAAATTCCCCTCCGAGGTAGAGCGAATTGGATATTAATGGACATTTGTAGCACGATGCATGTATATGAATCACGATGATGTGATAAAAATTCATACACACACACACACACACACACACACACATATATATATATATATATATATATATATATATATATATATATATATATATATATATATATATATAGTATATATATTCCGCTCATGTACAGTAGTATAACTGTCACTGAATATGAAAATTATGCATTGTTGCATTCCTGAATTTGTCTGAGCTTAGGATATGACATTTAGTAAAGACATAAACCTGTACAGTTTGTTTATTTTCTGATTGCTTGCTCCTGTAAAGTTATAGCCTATTACTTTTCTGAATTAATAGAAGTATTAACCACTTTCTTGTTGTGCATATCGGGTGTATTTTTGTTGTGCAATGTTGAATATATTAAAAAGCTTCAAGTATTCTTATCCTTTTTGCAATAAAAAGATCAACCTTATTGTATTTGTAATATTTTAGTATATACTATATTAGGAATGTAGGATGTAATTCTCAATGTGATTTCTTAACTGCACGGAGGCACGTGATGAATGAAAAATGGAATATTTTAAGTAATATTCTGGGCACCATTGAAACTTCTGGCTATAAGTTTAAGATAGTGTGTAACTATAAGGACCCTCAAGTCATTCGCCTTGCTTGTAAAAACGACTGTTACCAAATAAAGCAGTATTTAAAAGACTGCTTGGAAAGGTATTCCATTGTAAAGACTTTTATACCACCGCATATTAGCAGGGGAATGTTACCCTTACCGCTTTAGTGCATAAGGTTCATATTTACTTCTTACGGTGTTTTTTTCTGGTTTGCACTTAGTGTTGGATGGTTTCCTATGAACACATTGATTCTTGAATGGGACATCCCTGGTTCCCTCCCTAAATGTTTTTGTATACATCTTCACTTTAACTTATTTTCAAAAAGTGAACAGACTCCAATACCATTTCCTACGTTTATATACAGCTTTGCACCTTGTAGGAAACGTCTGAAAAGGCAAAACATTTTTCCATAGTTGTTCAAGTTATGTTTGTAGAGGTTATTTCCGAGACTCTTTTGCTTTCCAAAAAATATTACACTTTCTTAAATCATAATTCCCTCTAGTGCGTGTTGCTTTCTGTAGAAATGGACACCTAACTTAGGACTCTCCGAGGTAGGAGGCGGAGATGTCAATCAGAATCACGAAGTGGGTGTCGATGCAGCAATTCACAAACGCCAGGAGGAGGTTATATTAGGTCAAGTCTTCCTTTGCTCCCGCTGCGCTATATAGCCATGAATATCATTATCATTCATTCTGGGGAAGAATTTAGCTATGCTTATATTTTTTACATGCAGATGTGGAATGGGGAGTACAAAATTTGGGAGAGAAAGACATAGAGAGTTGTAAAGAAAAGCTGCCCAAAAGGAAATTGGCCAAACAGATTGTTGTAAATATTATTTAACATTTCACTAGTCTATATATATATATAATATATATATATATATATATATATATATATATATATATAATATTATGTGTGTGTATATGTATGTATGTATTTATATATATTTATACACATAATACGCACACACACACACGCACACACATATATATATATATATATATATATATATATATATATATATATATATATATGTATGTATTGTAGTACACCACACACACACACACACACACACACACACACACATATATATATATATATATATATATATATATATATAATATATATATATATATATATATATATATATAATTTGTCAACTTATTAGAGGTCATTGCCTACTTCCTGCAGCAGTTGAACTAGGTGTGCAGACGTAACAGAGCTGCTAATTCTTTACACGTGATTCTAAAAGTAATTAATCTTGTGCTCCCCATTCCCCTGGGATAAACTTTAAGAAGGCTATTCATTCCCATCGCGTTCATATATAACATAACAGCATCATTTTTTTTGTATAAATTAAAATTAGAAGCTTTTCCTCTTAACTTATGATGAACTCCAAGTGTAAATGGTATTTTTTTTCGTTTCATCGACAGCGTTCATTGTAAAAGGGTTATTATTCTTGAAGTAAAATAATGAACAAGATCAATCATAATGCAATAGTTGGGCGAAAACTTTTTTTTGTAGAGTCTATTCTTTTATTTCGTAATGGAAGCAGATATATATCGTATCCTTTAATACACGCGTGAAATATACCCTTATGCAAAATACTTTGTGAATAATATAAGTTTAATGCCACCAGCCGGATTTCATAATAGAATTAAGAAAGAAGCAAATATACAACTGAAAAAAATTAGCTAAGAAAGGCAATCTTTAACGGTAACTGCGATAAAATGCGGAAGGGCTAGAGACCTGTGTGAGCCTCAGATTTGGCCAAACAACAGAGACGCGCTTGGTATACCTATAAAACAGTAGTTTACGTTAGATGGAAATGAAACAAATATAGAAAAATAAAAATCCATGTTATCAAGAAGCTACTTTTCTCAGTAAATAATCTCAGACTGATAGAAAAAACAGGATAAAAAATACAAATTAGCAATAGGTAGCCATCCTCATGCATAGACTTAATTTGATTTCATATTTTATATTGCAGATTGAATATCCAAAAGGACTTTATATGCAATAAATATTGAAAAAAACTAGTCCTTCATTTGTTTATTGAAACACGTTTCAAATATCAGAAAGAAATAAATCACAACTATCATGCTTTCTTAAATATTTTATCGTCTTTATGGTTAGAAATATGTAAAAGAAACGATTTTATTGCGAAAAATTACAATTAACCTGAAATAAATTAATTTACACACGCATGAACTCACGCGCGCGCACGCACACACACACACACACACACACACATATATATATATATATATATATATATATATATAATATATATATATATATATATATATATATATATATATATATATATATATATATATATATATATATATATATATATATATAGCATGTTTCAATGAAAGCTGTCAATCTCAATTGGAAAAACAAATTCGAAGGACTTTTCTTCCGGTCTTGGATTCGAACAACATCACTCTGTACCAACGTAAACTCATAGTTTTGTTCTTCTCTTATTCTTAATAAGTACAGAAATTCGATTTCCATTATCTCTTTCTTATTTTGGATATACTTTGAAAGTATAAAATAAAAGAACATCGAAGAAATCTAAAAGCGAAGAAGTCGATGTGGTATACATTTACATATACATACGCACACACATATTTATATATATATATATATATATATATATTATATATATATATATATATATATATATATATATATATATGTTTGTGTGTGTGTGTGTGTGTGTATGTGTGTGTCAAAAGAGCAATCTTAGGGATGAATAAGTATTGTAACAACTTAATTCACTCTGTAATTGTTTCTATGTATGCAGTTTACTATTAATTTGTTGCAGATATATTTAACCTGAATGCATGTCCGCATTACGTGAAAGTAATAATTGTTGGATATATTCGAATATCAGTTCTTAGAAAAAAGTACATATATTTTTACGTTAAACTGCTGCTATATTCTGGGTACCTTCACAAAGTAGGAAAAAAAGTAGGCTACATCTATGTAAACACACAATAAATGAGAGAGAGAGAGAGAGAGAGAGAGAGAGAGAGAGAGAGAGAGAGAGAGAGAGAGAGAGAGAGAGAGAGAGAGACTACTTTTCTAATATCATCCGTGTAAAAATTGCGTTTCAAGATATTAATTTATTGCGCTCAGTTGTTGAACATCGCAGATTTCCAGGTTTGGTCCCAGGAGATAGATAGGAAGAAGCTCAGCCTTTTTAAGTCGTGTCCTCCTTCGCCTTCTGCCGAAGTAGGTTCTTTCTGTTTTTCTCGCTGCGAAATGATGAAAGTATTCCGCTGTCGACCATGGGGCTGCATGATTCAAATTGACTAGTGATTACAGCATCTCTTTTCTATGTTGTTTCCACCATCTGAACCTTAGAAATTTATGTAAAAATTTATGTAGATGTATATGAAAATAATAAAAAAAAAATGTTTATGAAAATTTTCTCGATGTAACACACCGTCTTGCTTTGAAGTTCTACCTATTCCCCGAAGTGATCCTTAGAATGACCCATGTAAGTACTTTTACACTAACTCCGTAAAGTCACATTCATTCCCTTTTACCTCCCGAACCAGAATCAGTGACCCGTGTGACCCCCAGCCGTTGACCCAGAATATCCCTAGTGGCTTTAAGCCATTTCACCAGGACGAAAATCCTCTACGTTATGTGTCAGATGTTTTTATGCAGTATTTTCTGTGCACACACACATATCTATATACATATATACACACACATACACATATATAAAAATATATATATAAATACATATATATATATATATATATATATTATATATAATACTATATATCCATATATATATATATATACATATGTATATATATATATATATATATATATATATATATATATATATTATATATATATATATATATTATTTGGTCTTCCCTTTTTGATAATTCTGATAAGAACTCTGTACTCCTACTTTCTACTTCTGTAATTAAGTTTTAAGTCAAAATTATATATTAATAATTATTTATGGATTTTTAAGGTTTCATTTCGATATTTACTTCAATGTCGTCAGGCATCCTAAAACCTAAACAAAGTGTAACTGATATTTTATACTTGTTTGTACAAATAAAGATCTCTTATATTTCCCAAAAAGAATGGACAATTGTTTTAATTTTCCTAATGCTATATCCTTGAGGGCATTATTTGCGATTCTCCATGCAGACTTTGCAGACTTGATGGTATAAGTTACCGCCTCATTACTAAATCTATATGACTCATTTTAGCCTGGTTATTCCACGTAAGGGAGGTATGGTTCCAATATTCCACTGGGTTAAAGCAACATACATACTGCAGAGCAGTATGTATGTTAATGATCAAGTATTTCTGAGACAAAAATCTCAACGTTCAGTTTTCGGAGAAAGTGCAGATTGTCTAAACAATTAGCGGATGATTTTCCTAAAAATAAAAAGTAAAAAATAGAGAATACTTTTATTAAGCTACGATGGATACACCTTCAGACACAAAACCATGAGGTCTAATGCTATAACATGGGGGTGCACCATAATCTTAAAAATCCAGGTTTATTGTACAATAAAATGATATACCAGTCGAGGGTATTACTAATTTACATGTTCATCTTACACAGACCTGAAAAAAAAAAGTGCGCGAGGCAATCGAAAGCTGCTTGGAAATGTATTTTTCATGCACGTTAATGTGATGCACTGACACCTATCAGTCCATATTTCAACCTTAATAGTAAAGCTAGAATCACATTTTCATGTCATTATTATAATTTTCCCAAAGCAATCTAGTATGAATCTCTTGTTGTAGTAGTTCCATTTTTTAAAAATCTTTTCTTTCTTTATAAATGTTTATATCATAGCCATATAGCGCGAATGCATAGCAGAGGGTACGCCAATCTCTAGAAAAGAGAACTCTGCATTTCTACTATAGCACGAAATTTATCATTCTCCCACCACGAGCTCCAAAGTTTGGAACAGGTCAACTGTAGAAGAACACAAAGAAATTAGTTGCCGCAATTTTTGGTAAAAAGAACCTAATTAACTTGTTATAGTAAAGATTTTTTCATGTGATTCTTTGCGGTATTTGCCCAAGAAACTTATCTTTCTTCTGTTTTTTCTAGAAGCTTTCCTTGCCGGCGATAAAATATATAGAGAATTTTATAAGACAAGATTATCTATTCTTTAAGTTTAGCATTATTTTATTATTGAAGAATTTTCTTTTGAACTTTCTTATATATGGAAATATCAAAGTTGGCCATGGTCTTACGTGTTACAGGAACATCTTAAAAAAACTTGTCCATTGTAGAATTATCTTATTTACTCTTGGAATGAATATATCTATAAAATTCGTCCTTCTAATTTCATAAACGAGTTGGTATACCAGCAATTCACGTTGTTCGTCTTAATACCATTTACCTGCTTTCATAGTTCATCATAACCCCGAGAAATTAATATTTTCAATCTCAATATAGTTATTGGCAAATTTCCTTCCAGAAACTGCTATGCCTGTTGTTCTTATAAGAAATGTTATATGAAATCTTTTTTTCTTTTTGTCATAGTTTCCAAAAAGAGACGCAGTACCGGCGCTGAACATTACTGATGAAGTGAGAACTTGAATAACCTTTATTGTATCGGAGAACTCCTGAGCACAGACTCTTACAAGAGTAAGAATATTCGTCCCTGACAAGACGTTGATAGGTAGGTATAATAAGTCATTCTTATTCTAGATTGGAGTCAGTAAAGCATTTCTGTGATAAAGGGACAAACACCAGCAATACGACCACCTGCATACTCTGGAATTGTAGCAAGAAAAAGAATATAGGTAACCTTGGCAGAAGCAAACTACCCCACGCCGTGAATAACGAGCACAAAATAAATGTCAACAGCAATACACCCCCCACACTGAGAGCATATTTACGAAGATAATAATAATACCTACTTAAGTTAGATGAGTTAAGTAACTTGAATCTCGGCCACCATTTGTGAACACTAATGACCAGAACGTGCAAGCGGTCGGCGTGTCAATAAAATGCCTTCCAAAACAAGTGGCTTTTAAAGCACCATCCACGTTAGATACTTTTCTCAGAAATATTGTGGAACCTCTCAAGGGAGAACAATCGAAAACCAAACAATAGAAACAATGTCCTTGAGGGCTCAAGATGGGACATAGATAACTCTACCGGCATCATCCGGGGGCGCCCCCATTTTCTTTTTAATAATTGGCTATTTAACGATGTCAGTCACCCTAACATGGGGACTACTGGTTAAACAAAGACTTAAAAACAGAATTTTAAGGCTATCTTTATTAAAGGAAAGGAAACTACCTTCCAGAGAATTTAGTCCTAGTTCGAGAAAATCGTTTGTGGGTTTAGCTAACAATTCCCATCGGTGTGTAAGCGACACAGGAGCTAGAGAGGATGACACTGTTGTTACCACCATAGATTGGTCAGAAGTGTTCATGCTTTTACGAAGGGCATTGTATGTGATTAGCCGAGACCACATTTCTTCAGTATATTCGAGTATCAAAAAAAAAAAAAAAAAAAAAAAAAAAAAGGCAACGGCAGCACTATGCACTAGGCTGACGTACGTCATCTGTTTTCTTGTCTTGATGCATATTGACGAAATACTGTCAAATGTGTCGGACAATAAGTCCCTGTCTGTAGAAAATCTTCTTTTCTTTGAAGCTCATTTACAAGAATGCATAATTTTGGTGCATAGGTCAATGTGTAAGCTGTCGTTGCCCACAGTTCATGCGATAATCCTTTTTTCCTTGCCTGAAAACATGGTCATAATACATTAAAGATGCAAGTTTTTTTTTTTTTTTTCGTTTTTTCGGTGAAGGTAAAGGAAGTCATTTCTCTGAGCGCAATCCCAGCTGAACAACTACGTTAAGGTGGACAAAAATACGCTGCAGACAACTAACACAGAACATAACTGGGTCTTTTGAGCTTTTCTGTTTTTTAATTAGAGGGTGCAATGGGAAAGGCGACAAGACATATATCAGTATGATTTTCTATGATGTGCATTAAGGGTGAGTTTTGATCATACACTGAAGGTTGGAATGAAAAGAAGTTCACTAATTATGCTCATGTGAGCGACGTACTTACTTCGAATTATTTATCTTTAGCGGCAGAAGTCCGGCACATTCTACATGCTTTGATAAAAGCAGCATCTAGTGTTACTTTGTGCTGAAGGTGATAAGTTATAGTAGGCCCATTGATGGTCACAATTGTGAGAGAGTTTGAAGTTAAGCTTGAGATTGAGTGATTAAAAGGTAGGTATTATTCAAATTCCATAGTATTACCAATTTAGATTTATTCAGGTGTCTCCCAACATCGAATGATAACTTTGGTGATTCTTGAAAGACGAAGGATAGAGCTCTAAGAACTTCAAAACGAGGAAATGGGAGCGGGTGAACAACTTACCAGATATATATAAAAGAATAAATAAATTAATTAAAAATCCATACCTCAACCATCCAGAGGAAAGAATTTATTTACTTGCCCACATTGGGTAGAAAGCTTACCTTGCAGGAGGTTACAAAAAAGTTGAGGCTTCTCATTACAAAAGGTATTAAAAAAAAACTTGTTTGTACTCACTCATAATAGAGGAAACACAGATTACTCAATCTTACAAAAGGAAAAAGAATGTCATATTCTTGACGTGCAGTCGTGGGAAAAATGTTGCCTAATCTTGTAATTGAGATTTTCTTTAATGCATTGCCTGATGCAAGGCGTTAAACTTTCAGTAACTAGATCTTGTATATAAAAGCCATCCAGCTTGAATACGACGAAAACAAAACGCCACACCTATCGTGTGCAGATTCTGCAGAATGACAGCAGCAACAATAATAATAATATAATAATAATACACTAACGTTTCTCTCGGTTTCGACCGAGAGAAACTGTAAGATTATCATTTTTGACATTAAGCAAAATTGTATTGTTTTAGATTTATTTGTAAACTCTATGGACATTACTCTCCATATGTAACGACAATTGATTGACGTAATTAAATCCTGATTTTTTATTACTCCCAAAAGATGATGACTGGTCTTGGAGCGTTCCTCGCCAGATGTGGTAACCAAGAGAAAGATAGAGAAGATAAGGAAGATAGAGAAAACTGTCTACAGAATAATAATAATAATAATAATAATAATAATAATAATAATAATAATAATAATAATAATAATAATAATGATAACGCCGACGAAGTAACAGAGAGAACAGACAATGGATGGAGCCAGATACAGAGAGAACAAAGATCCCCTCCATGAAAGCCTACAACACCAAGAAATTAAGGGAGAAAACAAGTGAGGTCAATGAAATAATGGGAATAATACACACCACCAGTATCACAGAAACAAATAACTTGACCTATACAGGAGCAAGATTAGTAGCAGAACTGATGGAGATACGAACACCAACACCACCAGCACAACAGAAACCAAAACAGCAACCGCCTTGGAAAAGGCGCCTGGAAAAGCAAATCATGGTGATGAGGTCGGACTTGAGTAAACTGAAAGAGATGGGTGAAAAAAGGCTAAGAAGCAAGAAAACAAGGGAGGAACTGAACGAGAAATACAAAGAACAGGAGAGGGGACTAAACAACATAATAGAAGATGTAAAACAGAGGCTCAAGGCCAAAGCACATAAAATCAAACGATATATGAACGGGGATAAGGGATACCAACAGAACAAACTATTCGGAACCAACCAGAAAAGACTATACAGCCAACTAAGAAGGGGAGACAACCACCAAGAAATTCCTGAAGCCGAACCAAGTAAGAGACTCTGGGAAAACATATGGGGCAATCCGGTATCACACAACAAACATGCAACATGGCTCCAGGAAGTTAAGGAAGAAGAAACAGGGAGAATAAAACAAAGATTCACCGAGATCACGACAGACACAGTCAGACACCAACTAAAGAAAATACCCACCTGGAAAGCCCTAGGTCCCGATGAAGTCCATGGATACTTGCTCAAAAACTTCAAGGCACTACACCCACGAATAGCAGAACAACTCCAACATTGTATCACAAATCACCATGCGCCCAGATGGATGACCACAGGAAGAACATCCTTAGGCAAAAAGACAAAAGTAAGGGAAATATAGCCAGTAACTACAGGCCTATCACCTGCCTACCAATAATGTGGAAGTTACTAACAGGTATCATCAGTGAAAGGCTATACAACTACCTAGAGGATACAAACACCATCCCCCACTAACAGAAAGGCTGCAGAAGGAAGTGTAGGGGCACAAAAGACCAGCTCCTGATCGACAAAAAGGTAATGAAGAACAGTAAGGGAAAGAAAACCAACCTAAGCATGGCATGGATAGACTATAAGAAAGCCTTTGACATGATACCACACACATGGCTAATAGAATGCCTGAAAATTATATGGGGCAGAGGAAAACACCATCAGCTTCCTCAAAAAGACAATGCGCAACTGGAATACAATACTTACAAGCTCTGGAATAAGACTAGCAGAGGTTAATATCAGGAGAGGAATCTTCCAGGGCGACTCACTGTCCCCACTACTCTTCGTAGTAGCCATGATTCCCATGACAAAAGTACTGCAGAAGATGGATGCTGGATACCAACTCAAGAAAAGAGGCAACAGAATTAACCATCTGATATTCATGGACGACATCAAGCTGTATGATAAGAGCATCAAGGAAATAGATACCCTAATCCAGACTGTAAGGATTGTATCTGGGGACATCAGGATGGACTTTGGAATAGAAAAATGTGCCTTAGTCAACATACAAAAGGGCAAAGTAACAAGGACTGAAGGGATAAAGCCACCAGATGGGAACAACATCAAACACATAGATGAGACGGGATACAAACAGCTGGGAATAATGGAAGGAGGGGATATAAAGCACCAAGAAATGAAGGACACGATCAGAAAAGAATATATGCGAGACTCAAGGCGATACTCAAGTCAAAACTCAACGCCGGAAATATGATAAAAGCCATAAACACATGGACAGTGCCAGTAATCAGATATTCGCAACATGGCCAGAAAACGAGGAAACATATTACAATACACAAAGCACTACACCCAAGAGCAAATACAGACAGACTATACATAACACGAAAGGAAGGAGGGAGGGGACTACTAAGCATAGAGGACTGCATCAACATCGAGAACAGAGCATTGGGGCAATATATGAAAATCAGTGAAGATGAGTGGCTCAAGAGTGCATGGGAAGAAGGATTCATAAAAGTAGACGAAGACCCACAAATATACAGAGAGAGGAGAATGACAAGCAGAACAGAGGACTGGCACAACAAACCAATGCAAGGACAATACATGAGACAGACTAAAGAACTAGCCAGTGACGACACGAGGCAATGGCTACTGAGGGGAGAGCTCAAGAAGGAAACTGAAGGAATGATAACAGCAGCACAAGATCAGGCCCTAAGAACCAGATATGTTCAAAGAACGATAGATGGATATAACATCTCTCCTATATGTAGGAAGTGCAATACGAAAAATGAAACCATAAACTACATAGCAAGTGAATGTCCGGCACTTGCACAAAACCAGTACAAAAAGAGGCATGATTCAGTAGCAAAAGCCCTCCACTGGAGCCTCTGCAAGAAACACCAGCTACCTTGCAGTAATAAGTGGTACGAGCATGAACCTGAAGGAGTGATAGAAAACTATCAGGCAAAGATCCTCTGGGACTATAATATCAGAACAGATAGGGTGATACGTGCAAATAAACCAGACGTGACGTTGATTGACAAAATCAAGATGAAAGTATCACTCATTGATGTCGCAATACCATGGGACACCAGAGTTGAAGAGAAAGAAAGGGAAAAAATGGATAAGTATCAAGACCTGAAAATAGAAATAAGAAGGATATGGGATATGCCAGTGGAAATTGTACCCATAATCATAGGGACACTAGGCACGATCCCAAGATCCCTGAAAAGGAATCTGGAAAAACTAGAGGCTGAAGTAGCTCCAGGATTCATGCAGAAGAGTGTGATCCTAGAAACGGAGCACGCAGTAAGAAAAGTGATGGACTCCTAAGGAGGCAGGATGCAACCCGGAACCCCACACTATAAATACCACCCAGTCGAATTGGAAGACTGTGATAGACCAAAATAAGAAAAAAAATAATAATAATAATAATAATAACAATAATCTCCTAAATAAAATTTTTCTTATTATCTGTATCTCTGGCTTAGCGTTGTTTGTTAGTAACTGGCCAATACTCATATTGGGAAATTTTAAAAAATGATTGAGGGGACATTTGATTAAAAATCAGGATTTCGGTGTTAATTATCTGGTATACTGATATTAATAGTATAGTGGAAACGGGGATCTCAAGTCCAGGTTAAACAGGGGTTGTCATCAGTGCTGGTATTATTTCATGGGCGTAGGTCAAATCCGGGCTGGGGTCGTATCTGGTATGCACTTGCTTTAATCCCACTACTGACTCGTCAAGAAGATGACCTACGAGGAGGCCGAAACGTCACGATAATATCAGCTATACCAACACTAGCTGTATACCAGAGACGACCCCGGCCCAGGTTTGATTTACGACCATGAAATAATACCAGCACTGATGACGACCCCAGCTTGACCTGGACTTGAGATCCCTGTTTCCACTACACTGTTAATACCAGTTAACCAGATAAATATAACCAAAATCCTGTTTTTGAAAAAGATATCCCCACCAGCATCTTTTAGAATTTCCCAAGATGAACTAACAAGCAACGCTGAGCAAGAGAAGCGGATGATAAGAAAAATAGAAAAAATAATATATAAAATCAATTCGTTTAATGCTCTCATTTAATTTAAATTAATATGTCTAAAAGAGGGCCTTCTACCAAAATAATAATGATAATAGTAATAATAATAATAATAATGATAATGGCTCTATAGTCTAGGCCTATGTTATTGGCTTTATAGCATACTAGGCTATATTTCAGATAGCAACAATATATAGTTGTGCCAAATCTTTGTTACTTATAAAGGGTGTCTATAAGTCAATAAAGCAGAATTTGTGAAATTCCTCCATTATTTTCTTCATAGGCCTATAGGCTTGATAAGAATGATATCATCGAAAATCGCAAAGAGCACTGGGCCTACGGGTAAGGCGAGGGGTAGGAAAATGACAGATGACGTCTGGTTAGGCCAAGCCCACAAATGCATCTCCGATATGTTTATTACATTAAGTATATTACTTAAGTATGTCCAGTGATGATCAAATCTTATGTGAAATTATTCTTTTTGTATCGTCTAGATTCTCAGACTCAACGTGACGTTGCCAAGTAGTGTTGAATTTTTTTTTTTTATTTTTTATTCCTAATGTCATACATGTCGAAAGGTTCACGAATTCACAGCTAACACCATTTTCTTTATGATTATATAAATATAATCCCTTTTATGCATTGGTAATCCGTGTGATTTGAACCGATTTTTTTTTTCACAGTATCTAGTTCAAAGTACGGCGTCAAAAGGTTAGCGGTGCCGTCAATGACAGCGCCCTTAACATGCTCCTCGGGCTGGTCAACGTAACTACCTCTGCAGCATTATAGCAATAGACCTACTAAGCTCAACAGTCATCATAACAACATTTTCAAAAGAGGAATATGAATTACTACAAGTCTTGTTTGAATGTGGAAGTTTTAGGCTATATTCAAGCTGCCTGGAAGTTGCGAAATGATTTATAGGCCTAACAAAATAATCTAAGCCTTCTGAAATGTAATCTGTTACTAAATGAATTTATTTTTAGAGGAATAAATGTAATGATTTTGATTATATGGAGAGGATGGCTATTAATCGAAATATCATAAGTATTAATATCAAGGAATGCGAAACACTTGTTTTTTAACTGTCTTAAAATATTATTTTCTTAAAGGTCCTTCATTTGATGTGTAGATAACCTCATCTGCTTTCTGGCCAGAAATGGTTAATAGAGAGATGTGAAGGCTAAGTGTAACGTATAGAAATCCAACACACCTATTCCTTTAACAAATATAGAATAAATGTTTTCAAGGCAATTTCATTGTCGCTACTCATTATATACCTATATTACATCAGGTGGTTGTTGTTGCATCGAAACTCTAAAGGGCCCCATAGACGTTACGATCGCCGGATCCGGTTATCTGAATCGGAAGTAAATCTCACTGTCTATGGGGTTATCGTCTGACCAAAAGTGGGCGGAGTCCGTCGGCCTCTCCTACCAACTCGCAACCTGCCGTTGCCAGGTTCGTGGCATCCGATTTATAAAGTTCAGGTGGCCGGAAACCTCCACGTCTATGGCATGATCTAAAGATCTACTTCAGTTTCAACGAGACGCTGAAGCGGCAACATGGCAGCTACGTCCGCAGATAATGAGTTTTGGGAGGAGTTTATTGAACGTCGTAGGAGAGCGAAATTAGGCTTATGATAAATTATACTCTGTTTTTTTCCATCTGTCCATCCGCCAGTGGTGTTTGCGCATGGTAACACTGCGTCCCAGGCTTTAAATAATATCCTATTTCGAATATTAACGTTGTAATTCGCATACAGTAAATTATTAAAACACATTTCAGTTGTAAATGTACACCAAGATATCCTTTATTTACCTAAAACTTACACATAGCGTAACTATTTAATTTTAAAGCCCGGGACGCGGATGGAAAAAAAACAGAATATAGTTGGAAAACTATTGAAGGATATATATATATATATATATATATATATATATATATATATATATATATATATATATATATGTATATGTTGCATCTTGCATAGTTTAATGGCATATATGGTAGTTTATAATCTGGCACCTGCATATGGCAATACTTCCATAACGAACAATGAATTAAGAAACTACGCCAATTCTTCGTTGGCCGTCTGTACGTGCTGTGTTTGTATGCTATATCTGTATGTATTAGTAGTACTGTTTGTTTAAATTACATTGTTATTTGTCGCACAAAAAATAAGTTTATGGCAATACTTTCAATAATATTTAAATTTTCCTTATTCTAATAAAGAATTTTGTGTAGAAAAGATCTCAAATTTGTATTCTTACTTGGGTACAGAACCGCAGGTTTAAGCGCCTATTCTGCTTTAACGGATCTCTAGACCTACTGTACCTACACCAGGCTGTATACCACTAGAATATGAAAGATGCTGTGTATGCAACATAGTTAATGTTTACCTTTGTAAACTCGTGTTGCATAACTTGAATAATTGCTTTACATGTCTCTGGGATTATTATGCCCCAAGGAACGACTTGTAACGTGTAAGCGAAGTGTGTCCAGCAACCTCTCGTATAATTATTTTGGTTGTGGTGTGTGTGTTTTTTTTTTTTTCATTATATAATAATTCCATGTCGGTCTACTCCTCCTGGTAATCGAACCAGTCACCAGGGTAAAGTTTCAATTAATTAAATAAACAATTGTGAGATCATTCATTTCATTTCTTCAATCATAGTTCAATTCAGGGTCCCCTTTTTCACTGGGGGTTTCTAGTTTCAGCTGCAAGAGCGGTCTATAGCGTCATCACTGAGCGGAGCGGCCATGTTCTCACTCGACCAGGTTTCGGCAAACTGAAGTGAATATGAACACAGATGCCGGAGACGGAACGGAACCTGATCCGCCGGTCGTAACTCTATGGGCCCTTTAATGGTGCGTCACACACGCTCCCCTCACGCGTTTATATCAGTGGACGCATTCGACTTTTGTATATATATATTTACCTTTTTTCAGCGTTGGGGTGTAAAAGCAATCAAATAGGACTATTTCAAATTTTATCATTGCGTTAGAGGCAATATTAATGTTATGACATTATTTGTTTATTTAAGATTTGACCTGAGGCTTGTTGACGACTTCAATTTGGTTAAATGCATCAGCGATGTGTGAAGGAAAGTTTTGAAAATGATTCGTAAGTGTTTTTTATGAAATCTAGCTACACATGACATTTTCTTACAGTTTTTGAAATATATGACAGATTTCACTCTTCTGAAACATATTATAGCCTCATTGTATGCAAAAATCGTATTTTTGCATTGGAATAACAGATAAATATGGAGAATTGTAAGTTGCCAGTTAGTGAATTTTGAACGAAATCCTATGCAGTCATGTAGCATGAGTTCTGAGCATATCTGTACGTCTTTTCATGTTTACCATCATCAAAAATGTTTCGTCGTTGCAATTTAGCATCATCAGAATTATGAAAAAGGTAAGAGTTGCCAGTTAATGACTTTCGAACGAAAATGACTGAAATTTGGTGACACGACTTCTTCTGCATGCTGTACAATAAAGATATGGAAGGAATTGATCACTTAACATCATTCATATGTATAGGATAAGTATAAGATAAATCAAATACAGGGTTTCATGTTATTCAATTACATTAGTATACAAACTTCATTTATACAGAAGCAGTAAATTCATTAATAAAAGTTACTGATATTAAAGATCAATCATTAAAATGACTAAATAACTAAATTCTAACTTCAATAGGATTTGCGTCTCAAGCCAAATCTGGTAGAAGACCTCGCCAGATTTATGAGATAATTCTTTCAGAGATCAATTATGATACTTTAGGTACCACATTGAGGACACTATGGTTGGAACACAAAGATGTTATTCACACAACAAGGAAAAAGTATGAAAGCAGTGTATTAAGTGCAATTACATCTGAAGAAACAATGACTAAAAATAGCGGGTGATGAATAGAATATTAAAAATGTTATTTCAACAGCGTTTTCAATTCCCTAAATGGAGCTTTCTCTTTATAACTGCATGTGTTTTTCTATGAGAGAAGATTTGGGAGTTCTGGTGACAGCAGTCCTCTAAAGAGTACTGAACCTTATAGAAAAATATATGAACCAGATATGACTTTTTTAAATTAGATCTCTACATATGATCATCATGCTCTTTAGTACTCCTAACCATCAAACTAATAAAAATAAATTATTCTTATGTGTAAAACACCATAAAGTATTATGAATGAGAGAAGGTAAACGGTAAAGAACTATAATATAATGCACCTATAGCTGAATGACACCTGGCCATTAAAATGTAATATATTGTATAATGGCGAGCAGTCAGATTTAGTCTGAACAAATTTGCTTATGTAGAAATGTTTTTCCCATTACTTTCTTTACTGTTTTTGTCAAATAAAAGGTTTTGAATGAATGATAACATTTGCTATATATATTATTATAAAGTATACAGTTAAGAATAAATATTCTTTAGCATTTATGGTGAAATAATTTTCATTTATAACCTTTGAGCTAAAGATATTACAAACTGAACATGTTATTGGATTTTTAAAGAATTTATACTCCATACATTTATACTTTAGTTTTCTCTTCAAAATAACGCTCGAAAGTGATAATGATTTATTCTTAATTGATATTTATATGCTATCTTTAGCCAGCACGATACGTAGTGTTGCTTCGTTAGTTTCTCGTTTTCTTTCCAGTCAAAATACGAGTTATATCTACGATATTCTTAATTAATTCATCTATTAGTTATGCCAGTTTGAAACAAATAACTATTGTTCTGTAGAAGTGATGATTCCTTTGGAGCTGAAAGGAAATAATGGCCTGTGCTATTAAATTCCAAGTACTGTCGGCCAATAACTGGTGGCAGAGTTTCATAATTTTTCGTTCACCTGCCTGACGCACGATTCATGCCTTAGTTATCTATTTTTCTTTTCAAAGATGGAAGAAATAATGTGCAATGGCGTTAAAAACAGTCACTGATATCTTTAGAACATTATGTTATGTTATGTTATTGTGTAAAACTATTTTCCATATAGCAAAATTGACGTGAACGAAACGAAGTGATAAAAAACGTCATATCACAACCATTAATGCTCGGTCAGCTACAGACCAAACATTGAACATTAAAGCTTACTTTATATATGATTCATAGGAGTGCGATAGTATACTATAGTTAGTCCTAGTTACAATCAAGTGGTTAAGGAATAAATTGCAACTGATTATATGTAAAAAAAAAAATACATACATACGATATATAGAAATTCTCATAGCTAAAGAATAATGCATGTAAGATACAATCCATGTATAAGATAAATACATATGATAACAGATATACATTACCAAATAAATAGGAGACACCTATCACTAGTAGTATCGCATAAACATAGTCCTTAAATTATCATTTCAATATTAAGTTGAAGGTAGTTGAACTATTCCATTTGTTAAATTTTACAGAAAAACATTGGAATCTCACAAAATACTATCAAATAAAGAAAAAAAAAAAACGATATCCTGACAGTGTGAACCAGGCGACCTCACTCTACTGCTTTTGATGTTATGTACACGGGAATCTAATGTCAATGTGTCATCTATCGGTCTAAGAAACATCCCTCGATGAGCAAGAGAATTATTGCACTGCATTCGGTGCAAGTTCCTGTTGGAGAGATATCAAGAAAGCTTAATAAACCGGAGAGAATCATACATAGATGAATCAAATTGTTTAAAGAACGGCAAAATTTAGAACATGGGCCTAGAGGTGGAACACCTCGAAGCACCACAAGAGAGCAAGACAATACAGTAGTGTAAATGTTGCTGAGCAACATTCATTTGTGAACTTGGAATTCTAGTGCTTCGTCATGACATTGCTGAACCAGGAATCATAACTAGCTCTACGCTTATGACTGGTGCCTGATGAATACTTAGATGGAGAGGAAGAGATCTTTAAAATCTTTAAATCTACACTTGAAATCTTTGATAGTTGTCTAATGAATAAGTCTAATGAATAAGCAAACTTATCTTTGATGGATGAGAGATTCAGTTAGGCTTATTACTCTTTTTGTTTTGTTTTTTTATCGGTGGCCAGTGAATACCACGAATAGGGAGGGAAACGGTTTCAATGATGCATTTTTCTTCAAAACCTAAAGAATACATTTTATTGGGAGATACTTTATTAACATCGGCCTAATCCTTCCAACACTCCTATATGCCACCTCCGCTCTCCTCTACATCTCAGGAGACTAGATCCGACTTCTCAGTTCTCACTACGAACTCCATCTCACGAAAGCAACACTAATGATAACATTCCCGGCACCGACAACGGACGCCTTAAAATGCATGTTTATGAAATATTTTCTGTTCAAAGAAACTTTATCTTTCATTCCACAAAATATGTGCATACACTCGTGTTACACAAAAAAAAAAAAAATATATATATATGAAATAGACTTAAACGAGAACGTCACCTTCCATATTTCTTATCCTTTCAGCTACTTATAATATGCTTATGGTAGTAGGTCTAGGTATACATGTGAAACTAATTTGAATTAATTTCTATTTAGAAGAAATGAATAGCTACAGAAAGATCAACCTAAGAAAGCTTTAAGAAAAGTAAGCCTTTCTTAATGTATTCGTCAGTTTTGACTCCCACAGCTTTCCAACGTGTCCAAATGAAACAGGATGATATGCAAGGAATTCGATAAAAAATAAGACTGAATTATATTCGTTTGATTTTTTTATGATTGCTTTTTGACTTTCAATAGCTAGGTCTGAGTTTATGTTAAGCAATTATGAAAAGGATAAGAAAAAAGGCGAACATGGCTAAATAAAACAAGAATAACGGGAATCAAATAAAGCAGATTAATATATATATATATATATATATATATATATATATATATATATATATATATATATATAGATTGTCGATTTAAATATTCATTAATATTACGTATCCGAGAGAGTATACTACTGAAAATAGACCTAGGCTATTCATGTGGGAAAATCAGAAGTCCAATTTAGGCCCACTAAATGTGTCATGCAAATTATTTTATTGATGAAAGGACAAAATTAGTTTAATTAAACATCGTTTTCAAAGAATGTTAACGCCTTGATGTATTATTTAGTGGCTGTAGGAGACGAAATGACAACACCCCAGTACAGTACGATACTTGAGTCAAGACTCGAGCGGCAGCAAAGCCAACTTCAAAATCTTCGGTATGCTGTCACGAAGCTAGAGTTGAGAATAAAATTAGAAATCATGGACCCATCGGTATATATTTTCCTTACTTTGCAAAATAATTATCTTTAATACGTTGAATAAGTCTACTCAATTCTAATGTAATTTATTTCAAGTATAGCACCTTTGAAAGGAAATGTTATTTATTGTTAAGTAAATAATCTGGCACCTGCATATGGCAATGTTTCCATAACGAACAATGAATTAAGAAACTACGCCAATTCTTTGTTGGCCGTCTGTACAAATGATACTAATTACAAAAGAAATTCATATCTACCTATGCTTGAGGTACGTCTTCGCGTAAAATAAAATTACGAGCGTTGAGATTTGTGGTCACAGGGTGTTTCTTTCTCCAAGAAGTGTTATCCTAATCATAAACAAATTATGGTTATTTTTTAAAGCTGTCACTAGTGTCCAGTCGATATTGTAACTGCAACTCATCGACGACTGATGACTCTGATGGCTATTTCAAGTAAAAATTCAAACGGTTTTCTTTTGAATCTAGTAGCTACCATGGTTAAAATTACATCATTCAAGAATGTATCTTTTATATATGTATATGAAAACACGATATACTTTTAATTATGAGTAGTCAGATTTTGTTTATTATTCATATGGTACTTAATATAGTCAAGCTGTTCTTAGATTAAATCTAGTATCTGGCAATGTAGTCCGGCTGTAAATGCTTTATTTAGGGGGAACCTTGTTTTGACGTCTTAAGTTTCTTTTTACACTGAGTTTATCTTGCTCAGACCTTATATTAAACATCTGATTTTACTGGACAGCTGTCAGTATTGAGCAATTTGAGTTATGGCACAAAGTATAAAAAATGATGAAGACATTTGTGAAGAAAAATTATCATTTTATAATTGTCTTAATATTTGCCATACTCCTCATTGCTGTTCTCCTTTATGGATCTTAACTGAAGCAAAATATGTGGACACTGCAGCCATGATCCACTGAGACACAATGAGCTTCACAGAATGCTTCTTTACCATAATTTACGGATTGTGGGAGACTAATGCTATTTTCACAGGACATATAACTGTAGTGACAAAAACCAAACTTTATCAAGATGATCTACTTTTAGACTATAGTTACAGTATGATGAGAACATGGAAGTTGTACACAAAGCTCACAAGGGATTTGATGAAAAATACTTTCATCTAAAGAAATTTAAAAAGGCATTGAAACGCCAGCATTCAGATGAAAAGGCTAACAGCAATTGAACCACCCAGGAAAAGGCGTTCAGAAGTGACTAGATTTAACTTCCTAAACAACTGCATATTCTGTAGAGCCGAATGTATGGTTGAAAAAAAGATCCCAAAATTCCATCAGGCTGGAGACCAGCATATGTCTACACACAACTGACGAGAAAAGAAGACATACTACCACTATGGTAATTTTTTTTTAGAATAATGTAAAAAACGAAATTATACTTGGGCATGTAAAGTTATGGTTAGAGTGAGAGGGGCAGTAAGATATTTACATGCGGCCGATACTCCTACCATGTAGATTGCCGCACAAATTTTATGCCACCAAGATCCATAACCGTAAGAAAAGCAACACATTCTGCACAAGAAGATAATGCTGTCTGATGAAGGTTTGGAAGGCATTATCAAGGTTCCACAAGCTGGTAAGATACATTTAGAATTCATTTGATTTGTAGAACTTATATTTAGAAAATGGTGGCTGTGTGCTCTCTCGATGAATGCTAGTACGTAGACTTTCTTAGCATTTTGGTAAAGATCTACCGGTTTTATCTTCACCAGGGATAACCACAAAAATCGCCTTTCACTGTAAGGCTGAGAAAATATTGCATATTATTTCAGACCCACAAGACGATGGCATGGATATGACTTTAACCATAGTGAAGACCCAAATTTATCATGAGACCAAAAAACTTGATCTAGAAAGAGAAATCTACAGCACATCCATAGATTACGACAAAGCTTCCAGATATGTGTGCAACACTGTCCTTAAGCTTCTTGGTAAGCTGTCTCCAAAACTGAACAATTCTCTACCTGCACCTCTAATGGGCAATATTGTTACAGCAGCGTTAACAAACCATGCAACACCTCTCCAAACTGGATTATCTGTCTTTTTACGAGACTCAAAAATGCAGTCACGACTTTGGATGTATTGATGAACTGTGCACTTACAATCAGTTATAAGAGATTTGCAGCTACAACTGTTGCTAGAAATACTGAAATGGCATCAATTTCTGAGGCTACAGATGGTTTAGTCAAGTGTTTCATAGACAACTTTGATGATAACGTTTCACCTCAAAATGGCAAGATATCAACACATTCTTTGGTAATGCTCATAACACAACTTTCACATACAGACGTACCTAACCAAAACGCAAAGAGATGTGTTATATCTTTCTTGAAAGATATCACAATGGGTGAAGGCTGTCCTGAGTTTCATGGCTATAATACTCGTTTGTGTCGTGAACAAGGACGACTTTTCCATCCCAACACTAAAGCTGTTTACGTCTAACTTATTGATATAAAACTTGCACACCCTGACACAATCATGACTGCAATGACTAAAGCACAATAAGTAAGTGAGGAGATAGGACAAAAATTTAGTCTTTTCACAGCTGACCAATAACTTTATAGATTCACTGTTCGAATAAAGTGTACATGTCCAAATCACTTTTCAAATCTTATTTTAAGATAAGGGTAATGCTTATGCTAATTAGCTTTATTGGTGCCGTTGGAACATTGATGGCAGGATCTGGTCTAGCAGAAATTTTAGAATCTGTGTTTTGTGGTGTTGGAAAAATGTTTTAAGTGGAATGAAGTTCCAATGAATATGAGAGCTCAGCAATATCTGCTGAGAGATATTGTCAACTAAAAAGATGTAAGTTCTCATGATGACCTTTTGACTGTGTTAGAAGACCTGGCATTCGAATGATGAAAAATCTTAAAATCAATAATCTTTCTCAAACAAAAAGAAAGAACTCATCTATTTTCCGAAAACTGAAAAAAATATGCATCAAATTCTCTTAGAAGCGAGAAAAAATTGGAATTTTTAATCGAATAATGCCAAAAATCCTCAGAATTGAGAATCGAAGGCATTCTTAAAAAATAAAACCTTTAATTGCATTAGAATTGATAAAAAAAATTTCTATACAAAATGTGTAAAATTCTTTAAAAAACTAAATTGTATTAATGATTTTTGTAGAATTAATGATAAATTTTTCTTTGAGTTGACGAAAATAATTAATTTTTTTTTTCAAAATTGAGAAACATAGCTCATGTTAATTAAGTACAAAATGCATTCAATATTGAGATGACTTACCATAAGGCATTACGTTTCCCAGTAATGAGAATGAGTATAAAACACTCAGAATTGAGATAAAATTGTCATTTTTATGAAAAAAGGTAAGAATTTCCTTGACTTAAGGAAAGGGTCAATTGTACGCAGATAAGAGTATTTTTATGTGAAAGATATACTACTTTTTCAATTAATAAGTGCATTATGTTTACTAAAGACCTATAAAAGAATGTAATTTTTAAGGAAAAATTTATAAGAATCTATAAAGGCTGAGAATTATTTATTTTAAAATATATAATGCATTAAACTGTTAAAATTAGCCATTTGGATACAAATCACGTCTTGAACTCTCTTACAAATGAGAAAAAAGTAACATTTAAGCTAAAGCTTAAATGTTGCTATTTTCTCATGTTCTCTCTCAGCAAATATATTCAAATTCGTTGTAAAAGTGAAAATCATCGGACTTTTGAGCAAATTGTAGTTTCTGAACATTGAGAAAAATAGGCATTTCTAAACAGAAACTCATTAAATTATTACAAAACTGAGAAAAAGAAAGAAATTTCTGGTCATGAAGAAGAGTAAGGTTCCAATTATGTGCCTTCTTTTTACCCAAGAATAGACTCATTTCCTTGTGGGTGAACAATTGTGTCCTGGGACGAGTAATAAAGCCGGAGTGCCATCGACACTATCACTCGTTTGTTAAACTGTTTTAGTGCTGAGATTGTGTTTTTGTCCGAAGAGTGGGAATATATATAAATATATATATATATATATATATATATATATATATATATATATATATATATATATATATATATATATATACATATATATATATATATATATAGGATATGCAGGAACTTCCATATACATTCATAACTTCAGGAAAGCCGAAGACACATGAAGAGTTAAAAGGGTTTATTCGCTAAGAAACGTTTCGCACAAGGAACTTTGTGCATCATCAGTCTGTTAAAAATAAAAGTACATTTTAAATTAATAAAAGCAAAATACAAATAAAAATTACAATCTAAAATTTTAAATTTAAAAATTATAATTTAAGAATTAGCATAATTCAAAGTTAAAAGTGAAATAAGAACATTAAAAGTGAAATACGAACATTAAAAGTGAAATAAGAACATTAAAAGTGAAATAAGAACATTAAAACACGACTACTAAAACACCAACCATTCGCTTAGAAAGGAGGAGAGAGAATGACTAGAAATGAAATTGAGGTCAGAAAGAAGACTATGCCAGGTATAGCGGAGACGATGAATTACTGCTATTCAATGAGGGAACAAGTCTTTTG